>NC_052164.1:4190058-4331562 GCF_902713615.1 Scyliorhinus canicula
TAATCCTCCTTTGTGTCATGACCTGCTAATTTCTGGGCTCACTCAGTAACTGGAATTGTTTCAAGTTTGTAATCCATAGTAAATGCACTTACAGCTCGTTTGAATTCTGTTACCTCTGTGATTTTGTGTCCTAATTGTTGTTGTAAACAGCAATATGTTCTTTAACCTAAACTAGCCAGAGGAAATGGAGGTTGGTCGACAGGATAGAAGGTATTTACTCTGAGATAAAGCCTACTTAAACAGCCCATTTGCTTATGGCTCATGTTGCACAGGTCTGATGAAGGGCAAATTATTTTGCGGTGTAATTACATTTTGTTAAAGCTGTGAACTTAGATATTTATATTTGTTCTATGGTTCAGATTCAGCTCTTGCTAACACGAGAGCACCTTGAAGCTGGGAACATTGCAAAAACGTCAGTGGGCATAAAACGAGGGGCGAAATTCTCCGCCCCCCACGACGGGTGGGAGAATAGAGGGAGGGCCTTCCCGACTTTTTTGACGCCCTCCCGCTATTCTCCCCCCCCCCCGCCGAAATCCCGACACGAATCGCTGCCGCCGTTTTTTTACGGCCGGCAGCGATTCTCAGCTGTTAGAAGGGCCGAAGTCCCAGCCCTTTACGACCTTTTTACGAACGGCAAACACACCTGGTCCTGCCGTTCGTAAAAACGTCGTGACAAACTCGCAAAAAATAACCATGGCACCGATTGGCACGGCAGTACCACGGCCGTGCCAAGGGTGCCATGGGCCCGCGATCGGTGCCCACCGATCGCGGGCAGCGGGCCCGATGCCCGCGCACTATTTGTCCTTCCGCCGCCCCGCAGTATCAATACGCGGGGCGGCTGAGGGGCAACCCGGCCCGCGCATGCGCGGGTTTCGCGCAAAAACGCGATGACGTCACCCGCGCATGCGCGGGTGGAGTCTTCCCACCTGCGCATGCGCGGCTGACGTCATATGACGCGTCAGCCGGCGGTAACTCCGGCAAGCGGGCTTAACGATTTTCGTTAAGCCCGACTTGTCGGAGCCTCCGACGTCGGGCTGCTAGCCCCGACGGGGGACCAGAATCGGTCCCCCGTCGGGAAGGGGCGCGCTGCCGTAAAACCCGCCCGGGTTTTACGGCAGTTTTACGATTTCTCCCGTTTTGGGAGAATCTCGCCCGAGGAATTTGAACCAGGGATTCACAAGGTTGAGAGTTCTTTGGGCTGAATACGGATCCATTAAACAACAACTTGCAGTTATATAGTTATTTAAACGGCCCAAGAGCTACACAAGAGCGTAATCAGACAGAATCAAAAATGTATATCGAGCCGCATAGATAGACATAGAAGCAGAGAAAATAGGAGAAGGAGTGGGCAATTCAATAAGCTCCACCTCAATGCCAGACTCCAGCCCTTGACACTTTTCGAGTCTAGAAATCTATCTATTTCCTTCTTAAATATATTCAGTGACTTTGACTCCATAGCATTCTGTGGTTGAGAATTCCACAGGTTCACCACTCTAGGTAAAGAAATGTCTCCTCATCTCAGTCCTAAATAGCGGACCCCGTAACCTGTGACTGTGACCCCTGTTATAGACCCCCCCCCCCCCCCAGAGGACTCAACGCCCCTGCAGCCAGTCCTTACAGCCCTGTCCGAATTTTGAATGTTTCAATGAGATCCCCTCTCATTCTTCTACATTCCAGTGAACACAAGCGCAGTCAACCCAATCTTTCTTCGTACGACAAACCTGCCATCCCAGGAATCAAACTGGTGAACCTTCGCTGCACTTTCTCGATGGCAAGTATAACCTTTCTTTGATAAGGTGACCAAAACTGCACACAATATTCCATGTGTGCTTTCACCAAGGCCCTGTACAGTCGCGGTAAGGTATCCTTCCTCTTGTACTCAACTCTTCTTGTAGTGAAAGCCAACATACCATTTACATTTCTAACTGTTTGCTGCACCCTCATGCTTGCTCTCAGTGACTGCTGTACTGGGACACCCAGGTCCCTTTGTATGTCAACATTTCCCAATTTATCAATATTTAAATAATACTGTGCCATTCTATTTCTCCATCCAAAGTGGATAACTTCACATTTATCCACATTATACTGTATCTGTCACGTATTTGCCCACTCACTCAACTTGTCTAAATCACCTTGAAGCCTTCTAACATCCTCCTTGCCACTCACAATCCCATCCTCCTCGCCACTCACACCGCTATCCTCCTCGCAACTCACACTCCCATTCTCCTCGCCACTCACACCCCCATCCTCCTCGCCCCTCACGCCCCCATCCTCCTCGCCACTCACACTCCCATCCTCCTCGTCACTCACACTCCCATCCTCCTCGCCACTCACACTCCCATCCTCCTCGTCACTCACACTCCCATCCTCCTCGTCACTCACATTCCCATCCTCCTCGCCACTCACATTCCCATCCTCCTCGTCACTCACATTCCCATCCTCCTCGCCACTCACACTCCCATCCTCCTCACCACTCACTCCCATCCTCCTCGCCACTCACACTCCCATCCTCCTCCCCACTCACACTCCCATCCTCCTCCTCACTCACACTCCCATCCTCCTCCCCACTCACACTCCCATCCTCCTCCCCACTCACACTCCCATCCTCTTCGCCACTCACACTCCCATCCTCCTCGCCACTCACACTCCCATCCTCCTCGCCATTCACACTCCCATCCTCCTCCCCACTCATACTCCCATCCTCCTCGCCACTCACACTCCCATCCTCTTCCCCACTCACACTCCCATCCTCCTCGCCACTCACACTCCCATCCTCCTCCCCACTCACTCCCATCCTCCTCGCCACTCACACTCCCATCCTCCTCGCTACTCACACTCCCATCCTCCTCCCCACTCATACTCCCATCCTCCTCCCCACTCACACTCCCATCCTCCTCGCCACTCACACTCCCATCCTCCTCCCCACTCACACTCCCATCCTCCTCCCCACTCACTCCCATCCTCCTCCCCACTCATACTCCCATCCTCCTCGCTACTCGCATCCCCATCCTCCTCGCCAGTCACACTCCCATCCTCCTCGCCACTCACACTCCCATCCCCTTCCCCACTCATACTCCCATCCTCCTCGCTACTCACTCCTCCATCCTCCTCGCCACTCATACTCCCATCCTCCTCACCACTCACACTCCCATCCTCCTCCCCACTCACACTTCCATCCTCCTCCCCACTCACTCCCATCCTCCTCCCCACTCATACTCCCATCCTCCTCGCCACTCACACCCCCATCCTCCCCACTCACTCCCATCCTCGCTACTCACACTCCCATCCTCCCCACTCACTCCCATCCTCCTCGCCACTCACACTCCCATCCTCCTCGCCACACACTCCCATCCTCCTGGCCACTCACACTCCCATCCTCCCCACCCAACAAGTTCCCAACAAGGGGAAACATCTTACCTGCATCTATCCCCTTTAAAGATTTTGTTAGTTTCAATTAGATTATCTTTCATTCTTTGAAACTGTAGAGAGTACAGGCCCAGTTTCCCCAATCTCTCTTTATAGGATAGTGCAGCCATCCCGGGATCAAGTCTGGTGAACCTTGGTTACACTCCTCTATTCCAATAATGAAGGAGCTGTGCTCCGAAAGCTAGTGATTCGAAACAAACCTGTTGAACTTTAACCCAGTGTTGTAAGCCTTCTTACTGATCCCTCCTAAAGTAATGGGACCACAGCTGCACACAGTACTGCAGGTGTGGTCTAACCAAGACTCTACAATTGAAGCAAGATTTTGCTACCCCTGTACTCAGATCTTGCGATAAAGACTAACCATTAACCATCCTAATTGCTTGCTGCACCTGCATGTTAGATTTCAGTGCCTTATTGACGAGGACACCCAGGTCCCTCTGTACATCTACATTTTCTAATCTCTAACCATTTAAGAAATAATTTGCGCATCTCTGTTCCTCTGACCAAAGTGGATAGCCTCACATTTTTCTACATTAGATTTAATCTGCTATGTTCTTGCCCACTCATTAAATCTGTCCAAATCCCCTTGAAGCTGCTTTGCATCTTTCTCACAGCACATACTCCCACCTAGCTTTGTGTATTCCGCGAACTTGGAAATATTTCATTTGGTCCTCAGATCCAAATCATTGATATATAATGTCAACAGCTGGTGCCCGTGTACTGATCCCTGTAGTACCCGACTAGTCACAATCTGCCAATGCGAGAATGACTTGTTTATTCATATTCTCTCTTTTCTGCCTGTTAACCAATCCTCAGTCCATGCCAGTATATTACCTTCTATCCCATGCGCTTTAATTTTGCTCTCAAAACTCCTGTGGGGGACTTTTTCAAAAGCCTTCTGAAATTCCAAGTACACTGCATCCACCAACTCCCCTTTATCTGTCCTGTTCGTAACATCCTCAGAAAAAAACCCCAACAGGTTCCTCAAACATGATTTCCCATTCATAAATCCAATTTAACGCCACAAAAATATCCCAAGGCTCTTCACAAATGGAAGTGGGTCACGAGGAGGGAAGCAAGTCATGGAGGAGGAGTTGATCAGAGCTTGGCTGAAACAATGGAGGTTGAGAAGATTGGGGCTTGAAGAGAAAAGAAGGAAGGAGTGCATTTGTACAGTGCCTATCATGACTTCAAGATGTAACAGAGCCAATGAAATGCTTTCGAAGTGTAGTCACTGTTGTAATAGGGAAAGGGGAGAGTAGGACTGAGACAGTTGAATGCTATCCCATGGTGGGGCAAAGAGGGAAAAGATTGGAGGTCAGAAGAGTGCAGGAGGAGAGCGGCATGTGGCGCAGTGGTTAGCACTAGGACTGCAGTGCTGAAATGAAAATCGCTTATTGTCACAAGTAGGCTTCAGTGAAGTTACTGTGAAAAGCCCCTAGTCGCCGCATTCCGGCGCCTGTTCGGGGAGGCCGGTACGGGAATTGAACCTGCGCTGCTAGCCTTGTACTGCATTACAAGCCAGCTGTTTAGCCCACTGTGCTAATCCAATTACTTGGAGTGAGGACCCGGGTTCGAATCCCGGCCCTGGGTCACGGTCTATGTGGAGTTTGCACATTCTCCCAGTGTCTGCGTGGGTTTCACCCCCACAACCCAAAGATGTGCAGGGTAGGTGGACTGGCCACACTAAATTGGCACTTAATTGGGGAAAAAAATATATGGGTACTCTAAATTTAAAAAAAAAGAAGAATGCAGGAGGTAGTGTGTGGTGGAGCCTGCAAAACAGGAGTGGTGAGGCGAAGGTTAGATTGAAGAAAATGATGAAGATATTCAATGCTTCGGAATGTGGAGCATCTTCATCAGCACCAAACAATGCTGCCCCAAAGCCGTGGAGAGGAGCCTAGGCATCCCTACTCGATAAAAGCAGAAAGAAGGAATTATGTTATGTGGAGAGATTGGCGAGACTGGGGTTGTTCTCCTTAGAACAAGGAAGGTGAAGAGATTTGGTGGAAGTGTTCAAAACCATGATGGGTTTTGATAGAATAACTAAAGAGATTCCGTTTCCTGTGGGGGAAGGGTCATGTTGTGGAGAACTCAGTCAGATTTAAAGAGATTTGCAAAAGAAACAGGTGAGATCACAATTTATGGTACACAACTTGTGACGTGAAGACATTCCCAGAAAGGATGATGGAAGCAAATTCAGTCATTCTGAAAGGGGGAAATTTTGTATGATTATGGGGCTAGGCCAGTGGAACAGGTCCAAGTAGATATCCCCTTCAAGGAACCAGCATAGGAACGATGGGATGGCTGGCCTTCTTCCACACATATCGATTTTAATCACTTCACGACACTTTACAGCTTTACAAATTGCTTTGCAGTCGATTAAGTACATTTGAAATGTAGTCACTATTGAGTGCAGGAAAATATGGCAGCCAGTTTAACACAACAAGCTGCCTCAAACCGATAATGAGCAGGTCTGCTTACAGTATTGGTTGAAGGACAATTATTGGCCAGGACACTGGGGAGAATCTTGCTGCTCTTCCCTGAATAGTGACATGGGATCTTTCACATCTACCTGAGAGGGCAGACGATGTCTTGGTTTACTCAAAAGCCAATATCTCCAACCTTCCTGGAGTACCATCGAGATTAATGTGCTCAGTGGGACTTGAACCCATGATTCCTTGACTTTGAGGCGAGAGCCATGACTAAAACATTTTGTTAGCTGAAAATAGATGCCTTGATTTGCCCTCTTCCTAAAGTCCATTCGGTGCCCAGGCTTTCACGTAACTGCAGAAAGGTGTCTGGTTACCCATTTGAGTTTTGCTCTTTTGTTTACCCCCTTTCTCCTCCACCAGAGTGAAACCTTAGCTTGACTGCTTTTGCAGACACATTGTTGTGGAACACCCCAATCCCCCATCCTGCCTGTGCTGCTTCTCAGGAACATTGGAAAGCCTGTTTGACTCACCTCGGTAATGCATCTGATGCTCCTACACCGACTGCAAGAGACTCGCACACAGTTAATAATGTGGAGTCTGTTTTATCTGTTTAGATCACATCCTGTCTGGAATTAGAGCAGACAGAATTAATCTTAAACTTCCTGCCAGGGGGAGGATAAAACCGAAACACAGCAACGCACAGCCTAATTCAGTGTGAAGTTGAACAAAGCCAGGAGCGGTTTTTCAAGATTGTTTTAATAAAAGAAGCCTGTCCAACGCCTTACGCAGGAATTTCTTTTCCCTGAAAGGTGAAATGTTTATTTTTTTTTACTCCCTCTTGAATTACAGCACATAAACTGCTGGGCTTTGCTGAAATACAGATTCACAAGAGCCTATAGGCATCTACATGGTCACCCTTCGCAAGTTAAACTCAGCCGCTATCACCTAGTGTCGTTAACAGGCTGAGACTTCACATCGGACAAGGAATGATGAGCCGCTACAGGACAGTTAGTGGGGGAATATCCAAACACAGCCAAAAAGGCAAGATTTAGGGAGGAAGCTTTCTGACGAGGAAAGAGATTCAGTGAGACAAGCCAATGCTCTATTTATCAAATGGTCGAATTTTCCAAAATTCACCGGATACGAGGAAGTTTCCATTAGATTGGAAATTAGCTAAAGTGACTTTTTAATTCAAAAAAGGGGAGTAGCAGGAATATATAAGTCAGTTAGTTTAACACCTGTCATAGGGAAAATGCTAGAAGCCATTATTAAAGATATTATAACAAGGCACCAATAAATTCAAGGTAATCAGGCAGAGTCAACATGGTTTTGTGAAAGGCAAATTTTGTTTAACCAATTTATTGGGGTTCATTAAAGAAGTAACAGGTGCTGTGAATAAAGGGGAACTGCAGGATATACTATACTTACATTTTCAGAAGGCATTTGATAAGGTGCTTCGTCAAAGGTTATTGCAGTCTGGGAACGGTGTCCTGCAGTCAGCATTTCAGTGAAGCAGTCAGAACGGGAGCACTGAGATCCGTTTAAATAGCATGGGGCCTACAAAAGGCCCAGAAGGAAGAGTGAGAGGTGCAGGAATGCCAGAAGAGCAGCAAGATCATCAGGGACCCATGCTGGGCAAGGTAAGGCAATATGAGGCCCTCAAAAGGCCAAGAACAAACCACAAGACGAGCAGGAGCGCCGAGGGAGCGGACAGCGGCACTGGGGACCAGACCTGGGCGAGACCAGGCAACATGGGGCCCACAAAAGGCCCAGAAGGAGCAGCGGGGATGTTAAGAGAGCAGTGGGAGCTCCGGGGCCCCGGCCTTGGCGAGGCCAGGCAACTTGGAGGCCCACAAAAGGCCCAGAAGGAGCAGCGAGAGGCGTGGGAGCGCTGAGGGTGTGGCAGGACAACCGGGGACCTGACCTGGACGAGGCCAGGCAACACAGGGCCCACGGAAAGACGCGAAGGAGCAGCAAGAAGAGTGAGAGTGGCGAGGAAGCGGCGGGACAACCGGCATGGGTGCTAGTCTGGCACTGCCAAGGTGCCTTGGGTGGCACTGCTGGCTAGCATGGGCAATGACAGGTTGACTAAGCCAAGGTGCCGTGCTGGCATTTTCTGCCCACGCGTGATTCGGCTGCGGGTGCCCGGCGTGGGTGTTGGGTGGGTGCAGGGTGGGCTGGGGTACATCCCGAAGTGAGTTTGGGCTGGGAGTGAGGTCGGGGATCATTTTGGAGGCCTCAGAGCTCACTATACTGGGAGTTCCCGTGCATGGAGCTCCCCACTGTACAAAATAATAATAAGAAGAATCTTTATTGTCACAAGTAGGCTTACATTAACACTGCAATGAAGTTACTGTGAAAAGCCCCTAGTTGCCACATTCCGGCGCCTGTTCGGGTACACAGAGGGAGAATTCAGAATGTCCAATTCACCTAACAGCACATCTTTTGGGACTTGTGGGAGGAAACCGGAGCACCCGGAGGAAACCCACGCAGACACAGGGAGAACATGCAGAGTCCGCACAGAGAGTGACCCAAGCCGGGAATCGAACCTGGGACCGTGGTGCTGTGAAGTAACAGTGCTACCCACTGTGCTGCTATGGGGCTATGTGTGGCCTTGCATTCCCCGTTCAGGCCCCTTATTCAACGCGAGTCGCCGGGGAAACACGTGGTTAAATGAGCTCGCTTGGGGACTCTTTTCCCTTTTGGGAGGTTTGCGCATTCCTTTCGGGAAGGGTGTAAATGCATTGGAAACAGTTCAGAGAAGGTTTTCTCTATTAAAACCTAGAATGGACAGGTTGTCTAATGAGGAAAGGTTGTTCAGGGTAGGTTTGTACCTGCTGGAGTTTAGAAGAGTAAGAGGTGACCTGTTTGAATCATATAAAATCCTGAGGGGACTTGACAAGCTGGATTTGGAAATGATGTTTCCTCTTGTGGGAGAATCGAGAATTAGGGACCACTGTTTAAAAATACGGGGTCGTCCAATTAATACAGAGATGAGGAAAAAATATTTTATTTCTGAGGGTTGTGAGGGGCAGCACGGTAGCATAGTGGTTAGCACTATGGCTTCACAGCGCCAGGGACCCAGGATCGATTCCCGCTTGGGTCACTGTCTGCGTTGGTTTCCTCCGGGTGCTCCGGTTTCCTCCCACAGTCCAAAGATGTGCAGGTTAGGTGGATTGGCCATGTTAAATTGCCCTTAGGTTAGATGGGGTTGCAGGGTTACGGGGATGGGGTGGAGATGTGGGGTTAAGTAGGGTGCTCTGTCCAAGAGCCGGTGCAGATTCGCTGAGCCGAATGGCCTCCTTCTGCACTGTTGATTATATGACTTTGCATTCTCTTCCTCAAAAGGTGGCTGAAGCAGAGTCTTTGAACATTTTCTGGGAACAGCACACTGGGCTAAATCGCTGGCTTTGAAAGCAGACCAAGGCAGGCCAGCAGCACGGTTCAATTCCTGTAACAGCCTCCCCGAACTGGCGCCGGAATGTGGTGACTAGGGGCTTTTCACAGTAACTTCATTTGAAGCCTACTCGTGACAAAAAGCGATTTTCATTTCATTTCATTTTCATTTTTGGCTGGTACTGTAGTTTCACATGTATCTCAGTGTCAACTCCTGTACATAAACAGTACAATCAATCTGTGTAAAGTGTGCGGCAAATGCTGTTAGGAGAGTTAGCCTTTCAACTGCCCTTAAAAAGCCATCCTGTACTGTAGAGTTACCCTCCCTTGAATGCATTCTGTTAATTATTTTATACTTTGCAATATCTCCTTTTTTTATAGGATTGGATTAAAATCCAATCATGCCTGTAATCTGCTTCCTCCTACACACCTTCTAAACCAGGCAGAGACTGGAAATGGGAGCAGCCGCTGGGTGTATGTATCAATGAATAGGTAGCCTGTTAGGAACAGGAGCATTAACAAGTAAGGCACTGTCCGGAAATCTTTCATGACAATCTTTCTAACAAGATATGTTTCCAGTAAAAGTGCTGTCTGTTAAAAGAGCTAAAGGGAAAGAAAATGAAAACCACAACACAGAGAGGAGTGTAGCAGTCAGCGTGCAGGCTCATTGTGTGGCCTGTGCTGAGTCAGGCAATCGCAGGGGAACCACAATTAGTCTCAGTGTCCTTCCTTAGCCTCACCTTTTCCCGATCCTGTAACTTCCAGACCCACAACTCTTCAAGATTTTGCTATCCTCTAATTCTGACCTCTTGTACATCCCCAATTTTAAGCTCCCCATTGTTGGAAGCCATGCCTGCAGCGGGCGAGACCCTAAACACCCCAAGTCTTTCCATCTTCTACCTCTTTCTTCTCCGTGGGCAGCACGGTAGCACTGTGGTTAGCACTGTTGCTTCACAGCGCCAGGGTCCCAGGTTCGATTCCCGGCTTGGGTCACTGTGTGTGCGGAGTCTGCACGTTCTCCCCGTGTCTGCATGGGTTTCCTCCGGGTGCTCCGGTTTCCTCCCACAGTCCAAAGATGTGCAGATTAAGTGGATTGGCCATGCTAAATTGACCCTTAGTAACCAAACGGTTAAGTGAGGTAACGGGCATAGGGCAGGGGCATGGGATAGGTAGGGTGCTCTTTCAGAGGATCGGTGCAGACTTTATGGGTCGAATGGCCTCCTTCTGCACTGTAGGGATTCTATGCATTTGGAGGAGTTTGCTGTGCACAAATTGGCCACTGCGTTTTCCACATTAAAACATGACCCACTAATCTTTGGATTATTCTCCTCTCTCTTTTTATTTTGTCCTGACTTTCATTTTTTTAAATTATAAATTTAGAGTACCCAATTTATTTTTTCCAATTACAGGACAATTTAGCATGATCAATCCACCTGCCCTGCACATTTTTGGGCTGTAGGAGCACACACAGGGAGAATGTGCAAATTCCACACGGACAGTGACCCAAAGCCGGATCGAACCTGGGACCTCAGCGCCATGAGACAGCAATGCTAACCACTGCGCCACCGTGCTGCCCTTTGTCCTAACTTTCATAAACAGTAAGAGGCAATTTTACCCCTCAAGTTTGTTTAGCCATTCAATGGAATCATTGCTGACCTGTGACCTAACTACATGTATCCGCCTTTATCCCAAATCTATCTACCTCAGGTTTTAAATTAACAATTAATCTAACATCAATGTCCATTTGTGGAATTGTTCCAAATTTCTACCATTCTTTGTATGTAGAGATATTTCCTAAAATTTCCGAAAGAGCGGACTCTAATTTTTAGGGTATACCCAGTTCTCTTAGACTCCCCAACTAGTAGAAATAGATTCTCCCTCCTAACCTAGGATGACGGTAGAACCTGCAGACTCCACACAGGCAATCATCCAAGGCCGGAATTGAACCAGTAACCCTGGAGCTGTGAAGCAACTGTGCTAACTACTGTGCTACCGTGCCACTCTAATGATCCGATAATCTGTTCCATTGATGGTGGTTAAAGGGTAACTATTGGCCTAGAGAGCAGGAAGAAACACCTACTCCCATGAAATGTTTCATGTCCTTTTATTTTCAAACATATCCTCACTCCTCCCTATCTCTCTGACCTCCAAGATCTATGTCTTTATCTAATTCTGGTTTCTTTAACCCTTAACTTTATTTTCTTCAGTTGCTTGGGCCCCTCCCGAAACTCTCTACCTCGCTTTCCTCCTTTTAGGCACTCCTTAAAACTTACTTTGTTAATCAAACCTTTAGTCATTTAATTTAATATCTCCTGATGTGTCTCAGTGACATGTTTTGTTTTATAATGCTCCTGTGAAGTGACTTGGGATATTTTATTATATTAAAGATGCTATATAAATATAAGTTGTTGTAATTGCCGACCTGAGGGGGGAAAGTGGCCTGGGTTTAATGTTGCAGTATCTCTGACAGTGCAGCACTCCCTCAGTACTGCGCTGGAGAATCAGAGCAAATTCTGTGCTCAAGTCTCTGGAGTGGGACTTGAATCCGCAATCTTCTGATTCAGAAGTGAAAGTGTTACCGACCAAGCCACTGCTGCCATGAATGTGAATGTGCTATTGTGGGAATCCTTTATGTTGCTGGGAAGTGTAGGAAGTACCGCACTTTGGAACCCAAAACACAGCACTCAACGTAAATGGTTATAGGGACAGCAGCAAAAGGAACAATCTCATCTTTAAATTTAGAGCATCCAATTTTTTTTCTCCCAATTAAGGGGCAATTTAGCGTGGCCAATCCACCTACCCGGCACATCTTTGGGTTGTGGGGGTGAAGCACACGGGGAGAATGTGCAAACTCCCCACAGACCGTGACCCAGAGCCGGGATCGAACACGGGACCTCGGCGCTGTGAGGCAGCAAAGCTAACCACTGCGCCACCGTGCTGCCCAGGTACAGTCTCTTTAAGGAGGCATTAAAGTGCCTCGAGAGACGCTGATAAATGTACAAGTACCACCAGCCCTCTGTACGTTTAGTGATTGTGCAACATTTCAGTTGACACAACTGCTTTGCCTCCCTTACCAAATCCAGCGACAGGGTGTGGTCATATCTTAGATTCTGGTGTTCACTTTATTAATGAATCATTAAAACTCTTCATATCTTAATGAGTCCATGTCATGTAAAATCATTCAGTTATTTAAGGAAAAGCTCCTTATTTCTCTTAATAACTGAAGCCATCGAGTTAAATTGGCCTTCGGGCAGCATGGTGGCACAGTGGTTAGCACTGCTGCCTCATAGCGCCGAGGTCCCAGGTTCGATCCCGGCTGTGGATCACTGTGTGGAGTTTGCACATTCTCCCCGTGTCTGCGTGGGTCTCACCCCACAACCCAAATATGAGCAGGGTAGGTGGATTGGCCACACTAAATTGCTCCTTAATTGGAAAAAATTAATTGGGTACGCTAAATTTATTTTTTTAAAGTTAAATTGGCCCAAATTAGTGAGTGGGTAACCAGAGAACATAAGTTTAAGATCACAAGTAAAGGGGAAGCACGTGGCGCAGTGGGTTAGCCCTGCTGCCTCACGGCACTGAGGTCCCAGGTTCGATCCCGGCTCTGGGTCACTGTCCGTGTGGAGTTTGCACATTCTCCCTGTGTTTGCGTGGGTTTCACCCCCACAAAGATGTGCAGAGTAGGTAGATTGACCATGCTAAATTGCCCCTTAATTGGAAGAAATGAATTGGGGACTCTAAATTTATAGAAAAAAGATCACAAGTAAAAGAATGAATAAAGAGATTTGATTTTTTTCTCAGATGAAAGAATTTTGTGATAGATCTCACAGCCTAAATCCTGGTGTAATTCTGGTTGTTTTACCCCATCTCTCCTGAAGGTGTTGTCTGCTGGCTGGTGTACAGTTTCAGCTCTATTTCATTGCACCTTGTCCGATGGCCATTTGTCCGATATGAGCCAACAATATGGGGCCAGTTCTGATCCTTAGAGGGTGCTAATAGAGAGGCTGTCCTGTGAACCTCAATCCCCAGCATCATTTCGATATGGCAAGTGAGCCGCAGGAAGACAGGCAGCTCATCAAGTTGAAACTTGGTTGTCGCCAACATTGCAAATTGACAAAGGCTTCAGTAATAATCGAGGATGGGGGGTCCTGGGGCACCTGGACTATATTTGGTGGGGTCTGCAGAAGTAACACAACTCTTACCTAAAAATGCAGCCGAGGATCCCGTTTATGTTGTAGAACTCCAGTTTGCAAATTAAAAGGAGTTCATTGCCTGAAGGGGGTCTGTCCTTCAAGCAGCTCGCAGTGGAAACATGCAGATAGGAGCTGGCTTCACCATGTTGGGAATCCACCCGGCCCAAATCTGAAGCTGTTGTTCAACCCTACTCCCACCAATACAGCAAGTGAGGGAGGTAATATTTGAGTCTGTGAGTGTTGACTGCTCTCGCCTGACCTCTGAGACCACCCATTTCCAACCAGACCAAAGTTAACATACATTCAAACAACCCCCAAAAAACCCAGATAATATAAAAATAGACCAGGACTGAATATGGGACCTCTGTGTCACTGGAGATATTCTGTTAGGTTACTGAATTTATTCACCTTATTCTTTGCATTATTATTGCCTTGAATCTTGTGATTGTTTCAGGGGACCTGTGCAATGGGGCTCAGCACATTCTTGTACCAGGTCCATCTTGATGGTCCTCATGTGTGCCCCCAGGTAGTGACTGTGACTGGTAACTCCCCATGTTAGTAGCCTCTCTCTCAACTGGATTAACAACAGGATCGCTACATTTGGGTCTGAAAGGGAAAACCCAGAGTTTACATTTTCATTTGAGATACACCAGCCTCTGGTGGGCATGTTTATTTGTTGCTCACATGGTGAAATAACACACTGACATTCCTGTCTGACCTCACATGTGAAGAATAGCCACATAGGGAAGGGCAAGAGGATTACCAGAGTCGGTGGAGATGTACCCAACGAGAGTCAGTGGGCTGGATTCTCCGGTTTTGTGGCTAAATCCCACCACTGGCGTGGGAAATGTGGCGTTTTACGGCGTCAAAATCGGCGCTGAACCTTCACCGATCCTGAGACTGGTGAGGGGCTAGCAGCAGCGCTGGGTAAAACTCCCAGCTCCCACGACCAAAACGGCCTGAGAATGGCCAGTTCATGGCTGCGCAGGCACACGGCGATGACCTGCAGCGGTCGTGCCATACAACATGGCGCCGGCCGTGCGCGGACCGATCTGCCAAATACTGCCCCACAGGCCACCCCCACCAGTCCTTCCCCAGCCCTCGTGGAAGCCCCTCCAACCCTCGCGGAAGCCCCCCCAGCCATCGCGGAAGCCCCCCCCACCCCTCGCGGAAGCCCCCCCAGCCCTCGCGGAAGCCCCTCCAGCCCTCGCGGAATCCCCCCCAGCCATCGCGGAAGCCCCCCCCACCCCTCGCGGAAGCCCCCCCAGCCCTCGCGGAAGCCCCTCCAGCCCTCGCGGAAGCCCCCCCAGCCATCGCGGAAGCCCCCCCAGCCCTCACGGAAGCCCCCCCAGCCCTCACGGAAGCCCCCCCAGCCCTCGCGGAAGCCCCTCCAGCCAGCAGCACAGTCCGCAGCCGCCACACCGGGGTCCTGACCACTCAGACCGCACGCCCCCCCCCCCCCCCCCCACGCAGTGGGGAACTCGGCCCATCGGGGCGGAGCATTCGAGGGGGGCCTTCTGAAGACACGCCAATGCCGTTCCAATGGTGACGCCATTTCAGAGGAGGCGGCGACTTGAAAACCGGCATCAAACCAGCGACGCCCCCGATTTGGGCGTCGGAAGGGAACCTCCACCCGGTTGCCGGTTACGATGTCGGCGTTGGGCAACGGAGAATCCTGCCCATTGTCTTCAGAGGACGGGAGAATAAGGGAAAATATTTGTTTGGTTACAGGCGGAGTCCTGGAATTTCCAGGGCTTAATGATCTGAAATGTTGAGATGCTGAGTGTCAGGGCTCACGCGAGAGTTGGTTTTCTGAGTAATTAGTTCCCCATCAGAAGATTAATATTTAGAAAAGTGAATCTGAAGGAAATATTAAATCTTCTGCTTTAACCTGCATAATGCAACATGGACTGAAACTGTATACTTAATACAATTACCCCATGGCTCCAAATAACTTATGTGTAATGCCCAGGACACTTCTCCCATGCCTGTTTCCTGACACTAATTCATTTTTATCATTTGATCTATGCTACACAGTAAAAGCAAGTTTCAGATGGATGTGCTCCACCTACTGACAGACTAGTTTGAAGAAATTATCAGCAAGATTTGTCATTTGTGTTTGCTGCTGGTGCTGAACTAGGTGAACAGGATAGATTTCATTATTTACAGTTAATGAAGTACTACTTGAAGTTTAGTCACTGTTGTAATTTAGAGAAAGTGGCAGCCAGTTTGTTAACAGCAAGTTTTTAGTGATTTGAGTGGAAAGGTGAATAAAGGCCTGGACACTGGGGGATTGTCCCTGTTTCCTTTTGAAATAGTCACAGGGAATCCCATCTGAAAGAAGACCCCTCCAACAATGCAGCATACCCTCAGGAATACATCCAGTGTCAACCTGGTTGTTGGTTGAAGGATTGGTCAGAACCACATCCCTGCTCTCTTCAAAATGGTGCCTGGAGATCTTTTATGCCCACTTGGGAGGGGAAATGGGGCCTTAGTTTAGCATCTCACACAAAAGGTGGCACCTCTGACGATGCAGCATTAGTGCTGCACAAGGATGTCAACCTAGATCATGTACTCCAGCCTCTGAAGTGAGACTTGAAACTGCAACCTTCTGAATGTGCTAACTAGCTAAGCTATGGCTGACACCTTAATGATGTTGCCACCCTGGACGAGATGGAGGTAATCAGCCCTGGTTCCTGGTTTAGGTATGTCTGGTGATCTTTGCTGAGGAGTGTACATGTTGATTGTTTCAGATCATAATCCAGGTTCGATTCCCGGTTTGGGTCACTGTCTGTGCGGAGTCTGCACGTTCTCCCAGCGCCTGCGTGGATTTCCTCCGGGTGCTCCGGTTTCCTCCCACAAGTCCTGAAAGACGTGCTGAATTGGAAATTCTGAATTCTCCCTCTGTGCACCCGAACAGGCGCCGGAATGTGGCGACTTCTTATTTTTTGAGTACTTTTTACTAATTCTAAAACATATTGGAGATGGCGGAGATCGACTGGGCAGGGCAGGTGGGATTTATGCTGAAACCTCCAGGAATGCCTCAACCAGAGTTGGAAATATAAGATACAGTGCCCCCTGTTTGAATATCTTGCTGTCAATACTTAGACATGTGGAATGGTTTGTTGGATGGTCATCCTCAATGAATCAGCAGCTTCGGAAGAAGAATAGAGAAGACTGGAAATTAAGCTAAACCCATTTCTTGCACTCTGTGGAAACCCACTTGTACTGAAATGGTTCAGCAAATGGGAATTACAATCTTGGCAAAGCATTCTTGTCTGATTTCCCTGACAGAGCAAGCAGGTTGCTTCAATTGTAGTTTGCCAAGCTGGCTGTGTGAATCAGGATGTCAATCGGATAAATCTGTGATCAGGCTCCCTCACTCCTGGTTACCGGTGTGCTCCAGTGTTGCTAAGTGTGTTATGGTTCATTTGAGCCAATGGGAAACGATCTTATCAATGTCTGTCTGCTGTTCTAAATCAGAGAAGCACTCACAGACAGTTTGAATGTCACAGCAATCCTCACGCAGGAAATCAGCAGACACGGACGTACTGTGAGCCTGATTAAATCAGTCCTCTGCAGATCACTATTCAGAAGGACAAGACAGTTTGCATTTTTGACGTGTGTTCCTCTCTGAAAAAACAATCAGAAACAAAGGCTTGATGATGGTCCTTTCCTGTGAATCACATTTATACGTAAAAATCTAAATGTTTGTGTATCTGGTTGTAAATTCAGTGTTTTCTGTTTCTCTGCTGAAGCTGCTGCACATTGTGGAGCAAAGCTATTTGGGGCCCTTTCACCTTAGAATCCCTACAGTGCAAAAGGAGGCCATTCAGCCCATTGAGTCTGCACCAACCCTCTGAAAGAGCACTTTATCAAGGCTCACTACCTCATCCTATCCCCGCAAGACCAGTTAACCTGCACATCTTTGGACACCAAAGGGCGATTTATCATGGCTAATCCACTAAACATGCACATTTTTGCATTGTGGGAGGAAACCGGAGCACCCGGAGGAAACCCACGCAGACACGGAGAGAACATGCAAACTCCACACAGTCACGCAGGGATGGAATTGAACCCAGGTCCTTGGCGCTGTGAGTCAGCAGTGCTAACCACTGAGCCGTGACTGACCATTCTTTATCTCTGGGCTTTTGATGAATCCGGCCGGATTTTCAACCTGTGAGGGCCTGATGAACAATATATCACTCGCACTTGGTTCTGCACACAGATAGTTACATCAGGTATCACAGGTATCCCCCATATGACAACAATCAGGAACAAGATGCCCAGTTCAGGCACCTCTGCTATTCCAGCGCGATACTGAGGCAAGTGCAGTGTGCCAGCTGTGGTCAGGCTATTTACTCTTCATAACTGTCCCATGACCTCTGCTGCTGTGTGTGTGTGAGTGAGTGTGTGTGTACCTGTAAGTGTGTGTACCTGTGAGTGTGTGTGTGTACCTGTAAGTGTGTGTGTGTACCTGTGAGTGTGTGTACCTGTGAGTGTGTGTGTACCTGTGAGTGTGTGTGTGTACCTGTGAGTGTGTGTGACCTCTGAGTGTGTGTGTACCTGTGAGTGTGTGTGTACCTGTGAGTGTGTGTGTGTACCTGTGAGTGTGTGTGTGTACCTGTGAGTGTGTGCTGTGTGTGTACCTGTGAGTGTGTGTGTACCTCTGAGTGTGTGTGTACCTGTGAGTGTGTGTGTACCTGAGTGTGTGTGACCTCTGAGTGTGTGTGTACCTGTGAGTGTGTGTGTACCTGTGAGTGTGTGTGTACCTCTGAGTGTGTGTGTACCTGTGAGTGTGTGTGTACCTGTGAGTGTGTGTGACCTCTGAGTGTGTGTGTACCTGTGAGTGTGTGTGTACCTGTGAGTGTGTGTGTACCTGTGAGTGTGTGTGTACCTCTGAGTGTATGTGACCTCTGAGTGTGTGTGTACCTCTGAGTGTGTGCTGTGTGTGTACCTCTGAGTGTGTGTGTACCTCTGAGTGTGTGCTGTGTGTGTACCTCTGAGTGTGTGTGTACCTCTGAGTGTGTGCTGTGTGTGTACCTCTGAGTGTGTGTGTACCTCTGAGTGTGTGTTGTGTGTGTACCTCTGAGTGTGTGTGTATTTGTCAGTGTGTATGGTGTGAGTGTGCGAGTACCTGTAAGTGCAGTGCGTGAATGCCTGTGGTGTGTGTGTGTACCTGTCAGTGTGTGTGGTGTGTGACTGTTTCCCCCTGTGTGTGTGTGTGTTTATAGATATAACAAGTAAGGACAGGATTGAGCTTAGCTTTGATGACTTCCCATTACTATCTGTGTATGAAATTAGGTAGAATCATACCACACAAAGGAGGCCATTGGGCCCATTGTTCCGTCTCGTGGAAAAAGCTATTCAGTTAGTTCCACATCCCTACTCTTCTTCCCAAAGCCCAGCACCTAGTTCCTTTTCGAATATTTATCCAATTCCCCTTTTATAAGTTATCATTGAATCTGCTATCACCGCCCTATACTCAGTGCATTCCGGATTGTAACAACTCGTTTCAGAAATATGGAGGATGGTCACTTGGTATCACAGCTGGTGCACATAGAACGGCCTCAGAAAGAGTGGCTACCATCCAGACATTGGAGTCAGAAATGGAGAGAGAGGGAACCTGCCCTCATTTGTCGTACTACACATTTCATATACAGGATTACATACAATGGGGCAGCACGGCGGCGCAGTGGTTAGCATCCGGGCCCCGGGACTGTGTGGAGTTTACACATTCTCCTCGAGTCTGCGTGGGTCTCCCCCACAACCCAAAGATGTGCAAGGTAGGTGCATTGGCCACTCTAAATTGCCCCTTAATTGGGAAAAAAATAACTGGGTACACTAAATTTAAAAAAAAGGATTACCCACATAGAATATACAACACAGAACCAGACCATTCGGCCCAACCAGGTGATGCTGGTACGAATGCGCCACGCGAGCTTTCACCCATTTTATCTCCTTTAAATCTACCATTGTAACACTCTACTCCCTTCTCTACTCTACTCTACTCCCTTCTCCCCCATGTGCTTGTCTAGCTTCCCGCTAAATGCATCTATTATTTGCTTCAACCACACCCTGCAGTAGTGGCTTCCGCACTTTTACCACTGGGTGAAGGCCTTGCTTCTAAATTCCCTATTGGTGACTGGATATTTCCTTTCCCACTTCTTGGTCTTTCAGTCGTGGCTGAGTGAGGCACACTCTCAACTTTCAGTCAGAAGGCTGTGGAATCAAATCCCCCTCCAGAGACTCGAACTCAAAAATCTCGATTAACTCAAAAAGCACTCTGAGAAATGAAAATCGCTTATTGTCACAAGTAGGCTTCGAATGAAGTTACTGTGAAAAGCCCCTAGTCACCACATTCCGACGCCTGTTCAGGGAGGCTGGTACGGGAATTGAACCGTGCGGCTGGCCTGCCTTGTTCTGCTTTAAAAGCCAGCGATTTAGCCCAGTGCTAAACCAGCCCCTCTGGGTGCCTCAGTGGGGGAATGCTGATTCGTTAGAGGAGCTCTCTTTTGGATGAGACATTAAAGCCGAGGTTTGGCCCAGTGTCTCACATTCCCATTGCACTATTTGAAGAAGAACATGGGCGATTCCCCTGTCCTCAAGGCCAACATTTAACATCACTGAAAAAAAAAGTTGATCTGTGTATTCCATTACTGTTCATGGGAACGTTTTTGACTGCTGTGTTTCTCTGTTAAAAATGTGACTATACTTTGAACGTGTATCAACAATTAAACGCTTTGAGATGTCCCAAGGTTGTGAAAGGCACTATATAAATGCAGTCCTATTTCTCTTTTAGGGTTCTCCACACGACGGTCTTTCTGTCTGACAGTCAGCTGCACCTCTTCCTGCAGACGCAGCTGTCCCCGGCGCAGATTGAGTCTTGTGTTCAGGGCCATACTCCCTTCTCTGTCAATGAAGCCATCCTGGAACACGCCATGTGCAGGAAGAGCGTTCTGCCCAGAGAGGATGCTGGGGCTGTCGGCTACGAGTGTGAAAGGTAATCGGTGGCTTGTGAGCATTAAGAGGCGGGAAAGGTGGTTACCAAACTGCATGTTAACTTTACACCACCTCGCAGACGTGAAAGAAACCGAACACCAACTGGCAAAACAGCCAGTGGGAAATAATTATAGGGAAATCGCTAGAATCCATCCTTTTATTTATTTAAAATGTAAAAAAATTTAGAGTACCCAATTCATTTTTTTCCAATTAAGGGTCAATTTAGTGTGGCCAATCCACCTACCCTACACATCTTTGGGTTGTGGGGGCGAAACCCACGCAGACACGGTTGTAATGTGCAAACTCCACACGGACAGTGACCCAGAGCCGGAATCGAACCCAGGACCCCTGGCGCCATGAGGCAGCAGGGCTAACCACTGTGCCACTGTGCTGCCCCCAGAATCCATCATTAAAGAGGGAGTATAGCAGGATACTCAGAACATCATAATTTGATAAGGCACAGTCAACATGGGTTTGTGAAAGGGAAATTGTTTTTAACTAATTTATTAGAGCATCTTAATGAAGTATTAAGAAAGGTGGATAAAGGGAAAGCTGTACATGTAGTGTACCTGAGTTTGCAGAAGGTACATGCCACATCAAAGATTACTCCACAAGATAAGGTTACATGGTGTAGGAGGTATCAATGGCATGAATAAATGATTGGTTAGCTCAGAGGAAGCAGGGGCAGCACAGTGGCGCAGTGGTTAACACTGTTGTCTCACGGCGCCCAAGTCCCAGGTTTAATCCCGGCTCTGGGTCACTGTCCATGTGGAGTTTTCACATTCTCCCCATGCTTTCATGAGTATCGCCCCTACAATCCAAAAATGTGCAGGCTAGATGG
This sequence comes from Scyliorhinus canicula, assembly GCF_902713615.1. NCBI lineage: Eukaryota > Metazoa > Chordata > Chondrichthyes > Carcharhiniformes > Scyliorhinidae > Scyliorhinus > Scyliorhinus canicula. The sequence continues at coordinate 4,211,352 of NC_052164.1, forward strand.
ATTGGTCGCGCTAAATTGCCCCTTAATTAGAAAAAAAAGAATTGGCTACTCTAAATTTAAAAAAAAAGCTAAGGAGAAGCAGAGAGTAGGCATAAATGGATCTTTTTTGGGTTGGTAAGATCTAACAAACGGGATACCATCGGTGCTGACCCCTCAACTATTTACAATCCGCATCAATAATTTGGATGAAGGGATCGAATGTATGGGAGCTTTGGGAATGTATCGGAAAATTGCTGATGACACGAAGGTAGGTAGGAAAGGAAGTTGTCAAGAGGAGGCAGAGAGTTTGTAAAGGGATAGCGCCAAGTTAAGCCATTGGGCAAACATTTGGAGCATAATGAGGGAAAATATGAATCTGTCCACTATGGTCGGAAGAATAGAAATGCTGTTTAAATAGAGAGTGATTGCAGAAGCCGATACCTGGTACAGAGGTATCTGATTATCCTGCTACAAGAAGCACAAAAAGGTTAGTATGCAGGTACAGCAAATGATTAAGAAGGCAAATTGGAATATTGGAATTTATTGCAAGAGGAATGGAATATAAAAGTAGAGAAATTTTACTGCAACTGTGAGACCACATCTGAAATACTGTGTACAGTTTTGATGTAATTATTTGATATAATAGCCTTAAAAGCAAAACAGAGAAGGTTCACTCGCCTGATTCCTGGGGTGAGAAAGGTCGAACAGGTTGGGCGTATGCCCATTGGAGTTCAGAAGAATGAGAAGTGATCTTATTGAAGTGTGTCAGATCCCGAAGGAATTTGATAGGGCAAATATTGCGAGGATGTCTCTACCCGCAGAAGAGACGAAGAACTAGGGGCACAGTGTAAGAATAAGAGGCCAATCATTTGAGACTGGGATATGGAGAATTTTCCAAAGAGTCATTAGTCTGTGAAATTCTCTTCCCCAGAAAGGGAAGACTGGGATATTGAGTTTAGTCAGTTAGATTTTTGATAGACAAGGGAGCCATGGGTTCTGTAGAACTGACTGCAGAGCAGTATTGAGACCACAGCCAGACCTGCCATGATCTTGTTGAATGGCGGAGCAGGCGTGAAGAGATCAATGTCCTCCTCCTGTTCCTATCTCCTGTGTTTCCTGTGACTTCTTTTACTGGAATACACCACCTTAAATAACAGTGAGACAAGGTTCAGTAGTAACTTCTTAATAAATGGAATTGGTCCGTGTGGAGTTAGCTCATTCTCCCCGTGTCTGCGTGGGTCTCACCCCCACAACCCAAAGATGTGCAGGGTAGGTGAACTGGACACGCTAAATTGCCCCTTCATTGGAAAAAGAATAGGGTACTGTAAATCTATATTAAAAAAAAGAAGCAGCACAGGAATGATTGGCTGAATGGCCTCCTCCTAAGCTGTAAGACTTCATGATATAAGGAATGACTGTGAATATGCAAAACCCCTGGTGTCACATCTGTGACCAGTTCAGACCCACATTCCAACCCCACACCTCGATATTTACTCCCACTGACGCTAGTCAGTGAGATGGACAGTCTGTTTTACATCCCTGCCAAAGTCCAATTAGAGCCCAATCAATTCTGTGACTTAAAGGGACCGTTGTGTTGCAATCTCCAGTAGCTTTCAGTGATTTCTCATCAGCAGTAAGCTTGTTGCTTCTCTGTCTGTCTCTGTTAGCAAATTCCTTTTCCTCAACCCTGTCTTTGGCAGACTCTCTGAAGCTCTTTCTGAGAGCCACTGCTGAACTAAGGCATGATGATGGTTGGCCTGTTCTCCGGCAGCGTGTTCTCCCCTGGGCAGCAATTAACGGCCAAATGGCAAAATCAGCCCGGGTTCACTGACCAGAGGCTCTGCTGTTGGGAAATGCATGTGTGTAGATATCCGATTAGGACAGACGTAAACATTTATAAAGCACCTTACATAATCTCACAACATCACAAAGTCTTACAGGCAACGTAGTATTTCTTTTGAAGTGTAGTCACTGTTGTGATGTCGGAAACGAAGCAGCCAATTTGCTCCAAGCAAACTCCCAGAAACAGCAATGTGATAATAATCAGATCGACTGTTTTGAGGTGTTGATTGACGGCTAAATAGAGGCCTGAACACCAGGGAGAATTCCACTGCACAGCTTCAAAACAATGGCATGGGATATTTTACATCCACCAGAGAGAACAGACAGGTCTCTTTAGTATCTCATCTTAAAGATGGCACCTCTGACAGTGCAGAGCGCCCTCAGAGTTAGGGGCTGGTTTAGCACAGGGCTAAATCGCTGGCTTTGAAAGCAGACCAAGGCAGGCCAGCAGCACGGTTCAATTCCCGTACCAGCCTCCCCGAACAGGCGCCAGAATGTGGCGACTAGGGGCTTTTCACAGTAACTTCATTTGAAGCCTACTTGTGACAATAAGCGATTTTCATTTCATTTCATTTTATTTCAGAGTTGCACTGAAATATATCTCTAGAAGGGACTTGAAATCACAAACTTCAGAGTCAGAACGTGAACGTGCGTTAATGGGCCTCGATAAAAGAGAGGAAAAACTGGACAGAAAAATAGGTGTCCTGTAGGAAATTATTAATTTGACAAGAAATCAGATGAGAATGCGATTTGTGGTGTGATGTGATGCTGCCTCACACTGGCACAGAATGATCAGTCTGCTTCTCGACTAGATGAAAGGAAATGCTAAAGCAATAACCTTTCTATCTAAAATATGGAGGAGACTTCTTCAGCAAGGCTCTTTTCTTCTGTAATTTTTCATTTCTTTGTAATTAAAAAAAATATTAATTCTCGGGCATGACTTGCTGGTCATGGCATGACTTGTTAGATCACTTCAGAAGGCAGTTAAGAGTTGATTCTGGAGTCCCATAAAGGTCAGATCGGGATAAGGGATGGTGGGTTCACGAAAGTGACCCGGAGTTTTCTATGACACCGGAGCTAGGATTTAACTTTGCACTTTTGTAAAAACAGAATTTAAATTCCCAGATTTGAGTTTGTATCCTCACGATGATTGGCTCATGGTCTCTGCTGATCTGGTAATATCATCGTTACACGACTGTGCTGCAGTTACTGCGCTGCCAAGGATCGTGCCCAGGTGAGCAGCAGATGGCATCTGCTCCTCAGCCTTGCTACATCAGTCACAGGTTGACACAGGTGAGCAGCTGCTTGACTGAATTTATCTCTACATAAGGGAAGCGCCATTCTCATTTTGGGATAGTAGGACGATTTGGGTAAAGGATTACAGCACCGATTCACATTCCTTCACAATGCATGCCCAGTGACCCCTGATTGGTGCATTCTGACAGGATAGCAGCTAGGTTGTGATTCAAATCTAAATGATGCCTCAGGAACTGACTCGCATACTTTCTGTTTGTAACCAGCTCACCCTCTCACATTCTGGCGAGTGACATCGAAACTAGCGCCAACGTCCCTGCAGCACAGGAAGAGCCAGCTGCCTCAGACGGAATATGAGGACCAAGTTGGAATGATATATTCTGCATTATTGTGAAATTACCCAGGTCCTTGGCCTGCAATGATTCCTGTCAGATACTCTCAGGCTGATATGTAGCTGTGACTCTGGGCTATATGACACACAAATATTGGACAGCTGCCCGGTGAAGCAACTTTGAATCGATTGACATTTACTGCTTATTTCAATAATAGAGTAACAAAGCCAAACAAGTGAAAGAATTCCTAGCAAATTCAATAATGCCTTTTAATACGGGACATTTGTGGACTGTGATGTGAGCTGGATGCCTCATCGTCCTATGAGTCAGATGTTATGCTTCTGTTACCTCCAAACCCAACTATTCCAATGATTTCTGGTCAATCTCCAACCTTCCGCCTCTCACATCAACTCATTCCAAATCTCTGCTGCCTGTGTCCTAATTTATAGAAAGTACTGTTCACGTGTCACGCTCTGTGCTTGATGGCCTGCATTGACTCCTGGTCTAGCTACACTTAGATTTTAAAATTCTTGTTTTCAAACCCCTCCTTGGCATCACCTCTCCCTATCTCCAAACCTTCAATATCTCTGCAATTTGGCCTCTTATCCAACCACCAGTTTTCATCAATTCACTATTGGCAGCCATGCTTCAGCCGCCTGGGCCTTGACGTCTGGAATTCCCTCCCTAAACCACTGCCACCTCTCTACCTCTCACTCTTCCTCCGAGACACTCCATAAAACCTACCTCTCTAGGGCAGCAGGGTGGCGCAGTGGTTAGCACTGCTGCCTCACAGCGCCGAGGTCCCAGGTTCCATCCCGGCTCTGGGTCACTGTCTGTGTGGAGTTTGCACATTCTCCCCGTGTCTGCGTGGGTTTCGCCCCCACAGCCCAAAGATGTGCAGGGTAGGTGGATTGGCCATGCTAAATTGCCCCTTAATTGGAAATAAAAAGAATTGGGTATTCTAAATTTTTTTTTTAAACCTACCTCTTTCACCAAGATTTTAGTCACTTGGCCTAATATCTCCATATGTGGCTCGTTGTCAAACTGTATTCTGATGACAGTCCATTGAAGCACCTTGGGACGCTTTACAACATTAAGGTGCGATATAAATGCAAGTGGTTGCTGTACAGAGAAGCTACATTGTGCATGTATCTATGCAGAGTGCTTAAATCCTGTTAAATGGCTGAGTCACCTTCTGTGTGGGTGTGCGTGGAGCAAGGCAATATTTATGCATGAATCAGCTTTTGTAACCTTCAGCTCAATTAATGCTTCCGTTCTTGCTCATTAGGATTGATGGAACTGTGGATTGGGAGACACAACAGAGGGGAGTTTATGAACAAACGACCCACCCTCATCCCCACAGGTGTCATTAAATCTCCACAGCTGAAGGGTGATGCCAGGGGAGGTGGTTTTTCTGCTTTGTAAATCACATTATGGCTGTGCGCAGAAGTGGCCCTGCTGACTGCAAGAGCCCTGAGATTGTGGGGTACCGTGCTGCAGAAGAACAAAATGGCATCAAAGGATGATGTGCTTCACACAGTGGACGCACACACTGCAGCCAGAAACCAGGCCAGCATATGAAAAATTAAAGACTTATTCTCAAAAAGCCAATGAAGAGTACTCACTGTTTGAATGTAGGAAACTGGAGCCAACTTGCGCACAGCATCATCCCACACGCAGCAACCTGATCATTATCAGTTTTAATAAGGGGCTGGTTCAGCTAAATTAAATGAAATGATAATCGCTTATTGTCACAAGTAGGCTTCAAATGAAGTTACTGTAAAAAGCCCCTAGTCGCCACATTCCGGCACCTGTTCCGGGAGGCTGGTACGGGAATTGAACCGTGCTGCTGGCTTGCCTTAGTCTGCTTTAAAAGCCAACTATTTTAGCCCTGTGCTAAACCAGTCCCTGGGCTAGACAGCTGGGGCGGGATTCACCGACCCCCCCCCCCCGCCGGGTCAGAGAATCGCCCGGGGCCGGTGTCAATCCCACCCCCGCCGTGTCCCGAATTCTCCGCCCCCCGAGATTCAGCGGGGGCGGGAATCGCGCCGTGCTGGTCGGCGGGCCCCCCGCAGCGATTCTCAAGCTCGCGATGGGCCGAAGACCCGCCGCTGACAGGCCTCTCCCGCCGGCGTGGATTAAACCACCTACCTGATTGGCGGCGCAGGCGGGCGCCGGGGTCCTGAGGGGGGAGGGGAGGGGGCACGGTGGCCTGGCCCGCAATCGGGGCCCACCGATCGGCGGGCGGGCCTGTGCCGTGGGGGGCATTCTTTTTCTTCCGCCTACGCCATGGTCTTCACCGAGGCGGAAAGAGACCCCCTCCCCTGCGCATGCGCCGGTATGACGTCAGCAGTCGCTGACGCTCCGGTGCATGACTTACGCCGACCTCAATGTGAGGGCTTGGCTCCTAAAGGTGCGGAGATGTCCGCACCTTTGGGGTGGCCCAACGCCGAAGTGGTTCACGCCTCTCCAACAGGCCGGGACCCCCGCCCCGCCGGGTAGGGGAGAATCCCGGCCCTGGTTTGTGATGCACAACAGAGCCAGCAGCACGGGTTCAATTCAGTGCAGCACTCCCTCAGTACTGACCCTCTGACAGTGCGGCACTCCCTCAGTACTGACCCTCTGACAGTGCAGCGCTCCCTCAGTACTGACCATCTGACAGTGCAGCGCTCCCTCAGTATTGACCCTCTTGACAGTGCGGCACTCCTTCAGTATTGACCCTCTGACAGGGTAGCACTCCCTCAGTACTGACCCTCTGACAGTGCGGCACTCCCTCAGTACTGACCATCTGACAGTGCGGCACTCCCTTAGTACTGACCCTCTGACAGTGCAGCACTCTCTCAGTACTGACCCTCTGACAGTACAGCGCTCCCTCAGTATTGACCCTCTTGACAGTGCGGCACTCCTTCAGTATTGACCCTCTGACAGGGCAGCAGTCCCTCAGTATTGACCCTCTTGACAGTGCGGCACTCCCTCAGTACTGACATTGGTGTCATAATATACACCAGTATATCATGGTGCAGACACACACTGATGGACACACACAGGGACCAATCAACATGTACAAACACCGCAGCCAACCACCAGTTAGAATACACACACTATAAAGGCAGAGGGCACCACGGTTCCCGCTCATTCTGGGTGCTGCCTCTCAGTGTAACAAGAACTTATCCAGCCCAGCACAGACTCACACCACATGCTGAGAGAATCAACTGGTTCGGACAAGGTTTAGGTCTCTTGTTTAAGTTAGCATCATTTAGACCCACAGTCATCGTGTGTTAGTTAGTTAGAAGTAGTTAATAAAATTGAGTTGAACCTTCATCAGTGTTGGAAGTGTCTGTTCATCTCTCAAGTCTACACTAGCCAACACTTCAATTGGGAGTGTCAGCTTGCATTTTGTGCTCAAACCCATGGAGTGGAATTTGGACCCACAACAATCGTCTGAATCAGAAGTGAGGGTGCAACCCACCGAACCAGTGCTGGTAAATTGTGACGTTCTGTAAAGTGGCTGTGGTAGGGTTTCTGAAAGAGCTAGCTACATTCGCCTTCCCTCCCCACTTTGATTTTGTAAAAAAGTGAAGATAGCTGGAGAATGTGCAGAGTCTGTGTTCTCCCTGAGTCTGCGTGGGTTTCCTCCGGGTGTTCCAGTTTCCTCCAAGTCCTGAAAGACGTGCTGTTAGGTGAATTGGACATTCTGAATTCTCCCTCTGTGTACCCGAACAGGCGCCGGAATGTGGCAACTAGGCGATTTTCACAGTAACTTCATTGCTGTGTTAATGTCAGCCTACTTGTGACACTAATAAAGATTATTATTATGTAAACAGACAGAGATCAGAAATGGAGACCCAGTTTTAATTCTGATTTTTGGTTTGAAATGACCAGCTGGTTGCAACACAATCTGTAGCAAATGAGAAATTATGCAGAAGCCCCACGAAAGGGCACAGCTTTCACTGGCAGGGTGTAACCAGGGTAGTTCAGCTGCAACCAGGTCTCTAGAAAGAACAAATTAGGTAAATGCTGTTTGTGTATTTTGTTTTAGAGATTGATAACCTGGCTGCTGATTAAATAAAGAGTATGAACACAATTATTTAATACAGGAGAAAGTTGCCTGCTCGATTGAGGTCTCATTTACCACCTTAAACATTCACTCCCCCCCACCGCCAGCGCACAGTGGCAGCTGTGTGCCCAATCACTCCCTCCACCGCCAGCGCACAGTGGCAGCTGTGTGCCCAATCACTCCCTCCAGCGCACAGTGGCAGCTGTGTGCCCAATCACTCCCTCCAGCGCACAGTGGCAGCTGTGTGCCCAATCACTCCCTCCACCGCCAGCCCACAGTGGCAGCTGTGTGCCCAATCACTCACTCCACCGCCAGCGCACAGTGGCAGCTGTGTGCCCAATCACTCCCTCCACCGCCAGCGCACAGTGGCAGCTGTGTGCCCAATCACTCCCCCCAGCGCACAGTGGCAGCTGTGTGCCCAATCACTCCCTCCACCGCCAGCGCACAGTGGCAGCTGTGTGCCCAATCACTCCCCCCAGCGCACAGTGGCAGCTGTGTGCCCAATCACTCCCTCCAGCGCACAGTGGCAGCTGTGTGCCCAATCACTCCCTCCAGCGCACAGTGGCAGCTGTGTGCCCAATCACTCCCTCCACCGCCAGCGCACAGTGGCAGCTGTGTGCCCAATCACTCCCCCCAGCGCACAGTGGCAGCTGTGTGCCCAATCACTCCCTCCAGCGCACAGTGGCAGCTGTGTGCCCAATCACTCACTCCACCGCCAGCGCACAGTGGCAGCTGTGTGCCCAATCACTCACTCCGCCGCCAGCGCACAGTGGCAGCTGTGTGCCCAATCACTCCCTCCACCGCCAGCCCACAGTGGCAGCTGTGTGCCCAATCACTCCCTCCACCGCCAGCCCACAGTGGCAGCTGTGTGCCCAATCACTCCCTCCACCGCCAGCCCACAGTGGCAGCTGTGTGCCCAATCACTCCCTCCACCGCCAGCCCACAGTGGCAGCTGTGTGCCCAATCACTCCCTCCAGCGCACAGTGGCAGCTGTGTGCCCAATCACTCCCTCCAGCGCACAGTGGCAGCTGTGTGCCCAATCACTCCCTCCACCGCCAGCCCACAGTGGCAGCTGTGTGCCCAATCACTCCCTCCACCGCCAGCGCACAGTGGCAGCTGTGTGCCCAATCACTCCCCCCAGCGCACAGTGGCAGCTGTGTGCCCAATCACTCCCTCCAGCGCACAGTGGCAGCTGTGTGCCCAATCACTCACTCCACCGCCAGCGCACAGTGGCAGCTGTGTGCCCAATCACTCACTCCGCCGCCAGCGCACAGTGGCAGCTGTGTGCCCAATCACTCCCTCCACCGCCAGCCCACAGTGGCAGCTGTGTGCCCAATCACTCCCTCCACCGCCAGCCCACAGTGGCAGCTGTGTGCCCAATCACTCCCTCCACCGCCAGCCCACAGTGGCAGCTGTGTGCCCAATCACTCCCTCCAGCGCACAGTGGCAGCTGTGTGCCCAATCACTCCCTCCAGCGCACAGTGGCAGCTGTGTGCCCAATCACTCCCTCCAGCGCACAGTGGCAGCTGTGTGCCCAATCACTCCCTCCAGCGCACAGTGGCAGCTGTGTGCCCAATCACTCCCTCCACTGCCAGCGCACAGTGGCAGCTGTGTGCCCAATCACTCCCTCCAGCGCACAGTGGCAGCTGTGTGCCCAATCACTCCCTCCAGCGCACAGTGGCAGCTGTGTGCCCAATCACTCCCTCCACCACCAGAGCACAGTGGCAGCTGTGTGCCCAATCACTCCCTCCAGCGCACAGTGGCAGCTGTGTGCCCAATCACTCCCTCCACCGCTAGCGCACAGTGGCAGCTGTGTGCCCAATCACTCCCTCCAGCGCACAGTGGCAGCTGTGTGCCCAATCACTCCCTCCACCGCCAGCGCACAGTGGCAGCTGTGTGCCCAATCACTCCCTCCAGCGCACAGTGGCAGCTGTGTGCCCAATCACTCCCTCCACCACCAGCGCACAGTGGCAGCTGTGTGCCCAATCACTCACTCCACTGCCAGCGCACAGTGGCAGCTGTGTGCCCAATCACTCCCTCCAGCGCACAGTGGCAGCTGTGTGCCCAATCACTCACTCCACCGCTAGCGCACAGTGGCAGCTGTGTGCCCAATCACTCACTCCACCGCCAGCGCACAGTGGCAGCTGTGTGCCCAATCACTCCCTCCAGCGCACAGTGGCAGCTGTGTGCCCAATCACTCCCTCCAGCGCACAGTGGCAGCTGTGTGCCCAATCACTCACTCCACCGCTAGCGCACAGTGGCAGCTGTGTGCCCAATCACTCACTCCACCGCCAGCGCACAGTGGCAGCTGTGTGTACCACCTACAAGATACACTGCAGCAACCTGTCACGGTTCCTTCAATAGCATCTTCCAAACTGGTCACCGAGATTACCTCCACCACCGAGAAGGACAAAGGCAGCAGGTACAGGACAACATCACCACCTGTGAGTTCTCCTCCAAATCACACACCATCCTGACCTGGAAATATACTGGCCCTTCATTCATTGCTACTGCGTCAAAATCCTATGGTGTGTGTATACTACACAATCTGCAGCAGTTCAAGAAGACGGCTCACCACTGCCTCAGATGGGTAATAAACGCTGGCCGTGCCAGTGACACCGTATCCAGAGAACCAATACTGTCATTTTAAAAAAAGAGAACTGGAAAAAATGCAGAATGGTAATCGATATTTTGTGTTTTTTACTCATACAAGCAGCAATACAAGCATCCCTCCCTGCCCACAATGTGTAGATTCTTTTACTCTAGTTCTCATTTTCCCACAGTGCGCACTTACACCCTAAAATAGAATCCCTACCGTGCAGCAGGAGGCCAGCTTCATGTTCCTGATTTAATCGGCCATTTTCTTCCATAGAATGATGGTGGCACAGTGGTTAGCACTGCTACCTCACAGTGCCAGAGGTCCGGGTTCAATTCTGGCCTTGGGTGACCTGTCTGTGGAGTTTGCACTTTCTCCCGGTGTTTGCTTGGGTTTCCTCTGGTTTATTCCCACAGTCCAAAGATATGCAGGTTAAATGGATTGACGATGATAATTGCCCCTAAGTGTCCAAAGGATAGGTGGGGTTACAGGGATAGGGCGGGGGAATGGGCCTCGTTCGGAGTGTTGGTTCAGACTTGATGGGCCAAATGGCCTCCTTCTGCAATGTAGGGATTCTATGATTAATTGATTCTATGAATTCCGAATATCTCTGAAATGCAAAAGAAATAAACAAACCAGGGTGCTGTTAAGACCCGGATGCCTTCAGCCCTGCCTCCTCCTATGTCATACTCTTATTCGAGTGGAATAACTTTTCTAAAAGACAGATGTAGATTTACACAGAACCTCATTACATATCCCAGCAACAGCTCACAGGGCGTCAGGTAAAAGGAATACGTTTGACAACTTCATCTGCCTCTGAATCAGAGACAGATGTTCACCTGGAGAACTCCCTGCCTCCCTTCAAATATTGTCATGGGATCTGCAATGACAACAGAAGCAGAGAGATGGGGGAGTCATAGAATCTTCCATCACAGAATTAAACCATTGAGCCCATCTTGTCTGTGCCGGCCCTTTGAAAGAGTTTTCCAATTTAGTCTCTTCGGCTTTTCCCTAAAACTCTAAATTAGTTATTTTCAGGTGCACCCAATTGACTCATTAAACTTTCTTTTTTTTTAAAATTTTCCCAATTAAGGTGCAATTTTAGCGTGAGCAATCCACCTACCCTGAACATCTTTGGATTGTGGGGGTGAGACCCACGCAGGCATGGGGAGAATGTGCAAACACTACACAAACAGCTCATTAAACTTTCTATGGAATCTGATACAACTACCTTTTCAGGTCCTTCCTTCGTTACAGATCTTACGAGATCTCTGTTCTTTCAAGTTTACTATAATGAAGTACAGTTCCTCCAATAATATAATAATATATGCCTTTTAATGTTTTGACATTTTAGAAGTGGGAAAAAATATAAAACCTGGAAATTATTGCTTGTGAAAGTCGTGAATTTGCTTGTGATATATGCTCTGTGGGATGTACAGCTGTAGAATAAAGCTGTACATCATCAATTGGCTGGATAATTTTCCTAGTAACGGCAAATTATTTCCCAATTAGACCTAGAGTGACAATGTCACAGTCATTTATCCATCAACTGTGAACATTATTGCACATCAGCAAGATTGAAACACACTGACACTTTCCATCGATTGACACAGCCAACATGAGATATACACTCAAAAAACAAAATAAATGGTTCTCCAGTATGTTATAAATGATAGCAGGGAGAGATTTCCACCCAGTAATCTAATTTTAAGATCCTGAAGATTAGGTTACTGTGTTGCAATCACTCCCTGGTATCCATTAATCCTGATACTATGCTCCCTTGTGAAATTTGTCACAGTGTTGCTCAGTACTGATGCTATCACAATAATTACTTCTATCATAAAACCATACAGTACAGAAGAAGGCCATTCAGCCCATTGCACCTCTTTGAAAAGAGCAAGCCAATTTGCTCAATTTCCCGATTCTTTCCTCACAGCCTGCATCTTTTTCAAATTTTCATCCAATTCCCTTTTGAAAGTTTTGCAGACAGGGGAGAGGGTGCTTTAACTCCTTGAATGCTGTGACTCTCAAGTGCAGACACAAGACAGGTTTTCTCTTAAGTTTAAGAAAGGGAATAAATGTTTATTTCTTAACATCTGAATGTAATCGCAATCGCACCCACTCACACACACAAGAAAAAATGATTACAAAAGTGGTAGCGTGCACTTAAGTGTTCTTTAAAAGTCCAAATCATTACAATTTCTCCAGTGTTTCAAGATGGAAGCTGGAGACATTGCAGGTCTGATTCTTTTTTTGTTCACTGAAGAAATGGAGGTTGGAAGTTTCTGATGATGAATTTGCAATGGCTTACTACCTGTAGCAACATATTTCTAGCTTTGCTCCATCTGAGGTGCAGTTAAGCCCGAGTAATGAAGATCTGGCTTGGTTCTTCAAATCGGTAAGTAAATGGCTAGTCCCACTTTGCCTCTTAGTGAATTGTACGCAGGGTTCATCCTTTTGCTGGGCAGGATCTCTTCACTCTGCGGTCTCCTTGTATCCCAGAAGGACTCACAATTGAGCTGCTCTCTAAAAATGTATTAATAATTGTTTCTTTATACAAGCTGATACCTGTCAGGTGACTCAGTGTTCCAATTGTCCACATAAAAGGTCCCTGATGACAGGAGCACTGACACAATGGAGTTTGAATCTCAGCAATGTGCATCTCCAAATGATGTCACAGCCATCCTGTGGAATTTAGGATACTAGTAGATGTCGACCTTTCACCCTTCGAGCCTTCTCGAGAAGATCATGGCTGATTTTCTACCTCAACTCCATTTTCCTCCATGATCTCCCAAATTCCTTGGTATCTTTAATACCTAAAAATCTATTGATCTCTGCTGTGAATATACTCAATACTGAAAACCACAGACCTCTGAGGTAGAGAATTCCAAAGATTCACCAGCCTCTGATTGACAGAATTCCTGATCTCAATCCTAAATGGTTTGCCCCTTATTCTGAGACTGTGTCCCTGGTTCTAGATGCCCCCAGACAGGGAAAACATCCTTCCTGCATCTACCCTGTCGAGCCCAGTAATAATTTTCTATGTTTCTATGAGATCGCCTTGTTTTTCTAAATTCAAAAGTTTCCACAATCTCTCCTCATAGGAAAATCCCACCATCCTCAGGATCGGTGAACCTTATTTGCACGCCCTCTGTGGAAAGTATATCATCCCCGAGGATTGACCACAAGGTCAGCTGACCGTAATTTCTGGAAGATGTCCAGGTAATCTCAGTGAGTTTCCCAGGTGTTAGTGTACACTGGGAGGTCATCTCGGCACACTACGCAATTGGATAAGCCTGCCATTTCCTGGTTCATCAGCCTTTGAAAGGTGGCAGTGGCATTTCTGAGACCAAATGGCATGATTTGACACTGGTATGACCCGTCCGGAGTTACGAAAGCAGTTGAGCCTGCCAATGTCCCTGAGTAAATCTATCTTGGGTGGGCCCTCTGCTGTTTGTGATTTTTATCAATGACTTGGAGGATGGGAGCTGAAGGATGGGTCAGTAAATTTGCTGATGACACCAAGATTGGTGGAGTAGTGGATGAGGTGGAGGGCTGTTGTAGGCTGCAAAGAGACATTGATAGGATGCAGAGCTGGGCCGAAAAATGGCAGATGGAGTTTAACCCTGATAAGTGCGAGGTGATTCATTTTGGTAGAAAAAATTTGAAAGCGAATATTTTTTAAAAATAAATTTAGAGTACCCAATTCATTTTTTCCAATTAAGGGACAATTTAGCATGGCCAATCCACCTAACCTGCACATCTTTGGGTTGTGGGGGCGAAACCTACGCAAACACGGGGAGAATGTACAAACTCCACCCAGAGCCGGGATCGAACCTGGGACCTCGATGCCGTGTGGCAGCAGTGCTAACCACTGTGCCACCGTGCTGCCCCTTTATGAAGCGAATATTGACAATGAGTTGGAGGTGGGGTGGTATTTACACCAAACGATACCCACTTTACAGAAAAAAAGCATCTATGTTACAGCAAACAGTGTCTAGTTGGGTTTATACAGATTACAGCAAGCTGAACTCATCACCAAAACTACAGCAACTTCTCCTGATTAAAGCAGAGTGATTTCTCCAGCAATGGAACAAGGATCTTCACACACAGGATCTGCTCCAACCATTAATCCCAGTCACTGCAGCACTGTGGTCCCTGGGCATGGTTGACGGGAAATTACTTGATCATCCCTGGCTGGGATATGGTGTCGCAATTACAGCCAAGGTAATAAGGCTGGCAGATCAAAGTGTTCAGTTGCTCTTACACCATCAATAGAAATAGAAGCAGGAAACACAACAAACTACAGAGGTGCTCAGGACTTTTCTTAAATGATAGCATTCTACGAAAATTATGCAGTGGTTATTTGATGTACAGATAATTAATTTTATATTGTCTGATATTTAAAGCTGAGTTTTAAACCTGGTCTCTCTGGACTGCAAGGATTAATATCACATTTGGCAATATTTCTGTTCATAACCATCTTAGATTAGGATAAATGGTCGGCACAACATCGTGGGCTGAAGGGCCTGTACTGGGGGAAAAAAACAAAGAACAAAGAAAAGTACAGCATAGGAACAGGCCCTTCGGCCCTCCAAGCCCGTGCCGACCATGCTGCCCGTCTAAACTAAAAGCTTCTACACTTCCTGGGTCCGCATCCCTCTATTCCCATCCTATTCATGTATTTGTCAAGATGCCCCTTAAACATCACTTTCGTCCCTGCTTCCTCCACCTCCTCCGGCAGCGAGTTCTAGGCACCCGCTACCCTCTGTGTAAAAAACTACCTCGTACATCTCCTCTAAACCTTGCCCCTCGCACCTTAGACTGTGCTGTACTGTTCACCATTGAAGGTCCATCGAAGGTCACCATTGAAATTAACTGCTGGACCTGTTGTAAATACTGTGGCTACAAGAGCTGGGAATTCCATGGTAAGTAACTCTCCACCTGATTCCCCAATGTCTGTCCACCATCAACAGGGCTCCAGTCAGGAGTGATGGAAAATTCTCCACTTGCCTGGTTGAGTTCAGCTCCAATAACACACAAGAAGCTCGGCACCATCCAGAACAAAGCAGCCCCGGTTGATCGCCACCCATCTACCAACATATTCAGTCCCAGCGTAGTGACAGCGTGTGTACCGTGTACAAGATGCACTGCAGCAACTCACCAATTCTCATTTGACAGCACCTTCCAATCTCAACATCTGCCAGCTAGATGGACAATGGTGTGACATCATACAAATGTACAGCATGTGAAGAGTTAATGTTATGTCAAAACTAGCCACTAGATGGAGCTAAGGGGTATTCAAATGAAATGAATGAATATCGCTTATTGCCACAAGTCGTCTTCAAATGAAGTTACTGTGAAAACCCCCTAGTCGCCACATTCCTGCGCCTGTTCGGGGAGGCTGGTACCTTTTACTATAAAAGGCACTGATTGTTAAGCTTCTGGGAGAGCTGCAGAGAGTGGAGCAGAGGTAGAAGATACTGGAGTAGAGTGCATTGTAGAGCGAGAGAAGATAGAATGTAGTTACAGTTAGAATATCAAGATATTGTTAGTGTAGTTTAATAATCTATTTGTTTACCATAGGAATAAGTGTTGAACACTAAATCAAATAGTGTAAATAAAGTTAGTTTAGTTCATCAAAAGAGCTTCAAGTGTTTTTGTAATCACTAAACCTTCCAACCTGAAGTCAATCTCACAAAGATGACCACATGATACCAGGAGTGGAAACCCTAAAATTCTAAGGCACCTCACCACATGGTACCAGGAAGTATGTTCCTAAAGAGGAAGCAAGAAGAAAAGAAGAAAGAAAAATCATCGCACTGCTACACATCTCAGAATCTGCAAGAAAGCACTGGGAGCAACATGGAAGTTTTGAACAAATCAGAACCCTTCAATATGTCCGGTAAACAAAGCTTGATCACCACGCAGGGCAGCAGACCCATGGGAACACCACTACCTGCAAGTTCCCCTCCAAGTTACAGAACATCCTGACTTTGAAATATATTGCCATTCCTGGATCAAAATCCTGGAACTCCATCTCTAACAGCACTGTGGGTGTACCTACACCACATGGACTGCAGCTGTACAAGAAAGCAGCTGACCACCACCTTCTCAAGGGCAATGAGGGATGGGCAATAAATTCTGTCCCAGCCAGTGATGCCAACATCTCATATAATACAAAACTTAACTTAACTTTTTGTATATTTCACGTTTCAAACCTCTTAATTCTGTGTTTGTGAACAGGACAGAGATAGAGGAAGGGTAATTAAAGGTTGCTCTTTACTTCCTGGGATCAAGTTAACACTTGGCATGTCCCTAAATGTGCCACAAATTTCTGGTTTCAGACTGATTGTCTAGTGTTTCCTTGTACAACTCAGTTAGATACACAATTGAGGAAGGAGGCAGCTACATCAGAAACCCTAATGCTAATCGCTGATCAATGCTCAATTAGCCGATCCCAGCCCGTGGAAAGCAACCTTCATTCAGATAGTGCCTTTAATATAATCAAAGGTTCCAAACACTTCAAAGGAAACTTGACACCAAGGGACGTCTGGACAGATGAGTTAGGCTTAGAGCAGCATCTTAAAGAAGAATAAAGAAGCAGAGGTTTCAGGAGTGAATTGCAGAGCTCGGGGCTCAGGCAGCTGAATACACGGCCACCAATGGTGAAGTGATGGAAATTGGGGATTCACTAGAGGCCAGGATTGGAGGAGAGTCACCCAGAGATTTTGCACGTCTGTGGGGCTGAGGGAGCTCACAGAGATTGGGAGGGGCAAGGATGTGGAGGGGGAATCTGAAAAACAAGAAGGAAAATGTCCAAATCGAGGCATTGTCAGAGAGGGAACTGAAGTCAGTGAGCAAAGGGTTCACTGAGGACAGGAGGAGGGATATTTTAATGGACCTTCACTTGATTGCAACATAGTAATGAAGTGAAGAATTAGTCAAAGACCTCGTGCAGACACTAGTGCGGACACCGGTACAGAGAGCAGACACCGGTACAGAGAGCAGACACCGGTACAGAGAGCAGACACCGGTACAGAGTGCAGACACCGGTACAGAGAGCAGACACCGGTACAGAGAGCAGACACCGGTAGAGAGTGCAGACACCGGTACAGAGAGCAGACACCGGTACAGAGAGCAGACACCGGTACAGAGAGCAGACACCGGTACAGAGTGCAGACACCGGTACAGAGAGCAGACACCGGTACAGAGAGCAGACACCAGTACAGAGAGCAGACACCGGGTCAGAGAGAAGACACCAGTACAGAGAGCAGACACCGGTACAGAGAGCAGACACCGGTACAGAGAGCAGACACCAGTACAGAGAGCAGACACCGGGTCAGAGAGAAGACACCGGTGCGGAGAGCAGACACCGGTACAGAGAGCAGACACCGGTACAGAGAGCAGACAATCGTACAGAGAGCAGACACCGGTACAGAGAGCAGACACCGGTACAGAGAGCAGACACCAGTACAGAGAGCAGACACCGGGTCAGAGAGAAGACACCGGTGCGGAGAGCAGACACCGGTACGGAGAGAAGACATCGCTACAGAGAGCAGACACCGGTACAGAGAGCAGACACCGGTACAGAGAGCAGACACCGGTACAGAGAGCAGACACCGGTACGGAGAGCAGACACCGGTACAGAGAGCAGACACCGGTATGGAGAGCAGACACCGGTACAGAGAGCAGACACCGGTACAGAGAGCAGACACCGGTGCGGAGTGCAGACACCGAGAGAGCAAACACCGGTACAGAGAGCAGACACCGATACAGAGAGCAGACACCGGTACGGAGAGCAGACACCGGTACAGAGTGCAGACACCGGTACAGAGAGCAGACACCGATACAGAGAGCAGACACCGGTACAGAGTGCAGACACCGAGAGAGCAAACACCGGTACAGAGAGCAGACACCGATACAGAGAGCAGACACCGGTACAGAGTGCAGACACCGAGAGAGCAAACACCGGTACAGAGAGCAGACACCGGTACAGAGAGCAGACACCGGTACGGAGAGCAGACACCGGGTCAGAGTGCAGACACCGGTACGGAGAGCAGACACCGGTACGGAGAGCAGACACCGGTGCAGAGAGCAGACACCGGTACAGAGAGCAGACACCGGGACGGAGAGCAGACACCGGTACGGAGAGCAGACACCGGTGCAGAGAGCAGACACCGGTGCAGAGAGCAGACACCGGTACAGAGAGCAGACACCGGTACAGAGAGCAGACACCGGGTCAGAGTGCAGACACCGGGTCAGAGAGCAGACACCGGTACAGAGAGCAGACACCGGTACAGAGAGCAGACACCAGTACAGAGAGCAGACACCGGTACAGAGAGCAGACACCGGTACAGAGAGCAGACACCGGTACGGAGAGCAGACACCGGGTCAGAGTGCAGACACCGGTACGGAGAGCAGACACCGGTACGGAGAGCAGACACCGGTACAGAGTGCAGACACCGGGCAGAGTGCAGACACCGGTACGGAGAGCAGACACCAGGTCAGAGTGCAGACACCGGGCAGAGTGCAGACACCGGTACAGAGAGCAGACACCGGTACGGAGAGCAGACACCGGGTCAGAGTGCAGACACCGGTACGGAGAGCAGACAGCGTTACAGAGAGCAGACACCGGTACGGAGAGCAGACACCGGTGCAGAGAGCAGACACCGGTACGGAGAGCAGACACCGGTACGGAGACCAGACACCGGTACAGAGAGCAGACACCGGGCAGAGTGCAGACACCGGTACGGAGAGCAGACACCGGTACAGAGAGCAGACACCGGTACAGAGAGCAGACACCGGTACAGAGAGCAGACACCGGTACAGAGAGCAGACACCGGTACAGAGAGCAGACACAGGTACAGAAAGCAGACACCGGTACAGAGAGCAGACACCGGTACAGAGAGCAGACACCGGTGCGGAGTGCAGACACCGAGAGAGCAGACACCGGTACAGAGAGCAGACACTAGTGCAGAGAGCAACACCGGTACGGAGAGCAGACACCGGTACAGAGAGCAGACACCAGTACGGAGAGCAGACACCGGTACAGAGTGCAGACACCGGTACAGAGAGCAGACACCGGTACAGAGAGCAGACACCGGTGCGGAGAGCAGACACCGGTGCGGAGAGCAGACACCGGTACAGAGTGCAGACACCGGTACAGAGAGCAGACACCGGTACAGAGTGCAGACACCGAGAGAGCAAACACCGGTACAGAAAGCAGACACCGGTACAGAGAGCAGACACTGGTACAGAGAGCAGACACTGGTACAGAGAGCAGACACCGGTACAGAGAGCAGACACCGGGTCAGAGAGCAGACACCGTTACAGAGAGCAGACACCGGTACAGAGAGCAGACACCGGTACAGAGAGCAGACACCGGTACAGAGTGCAGACACCGGTACAGAGAGCAGACACCGGTACAGAGAGCAGACACCGGTACAGAGTGCAGACACCGGTACAGAGAGCAGACACCGGTACAGAGAGCAGACACCGGTACAGAGTGAAGACACCGGTGCAGAGTGCAGACACCAGTACAGAGACCAGACACTGGTACAGAGTGCAGACACCGGTACAGAGTGCAGACACCGGTACAGAGAGCAAACACCGGTACAGAGTGCAGACACCGGTACAGAGTGCAGACACCGGTACAGAGAGCAGACACCGGTACAGAGAGCAGACACCGGTACAGAGTGCAGACACCGGTACAGAGAGCAGACACCGGTACGGAGAGCAGACACCGGGTCAGAGTGCAGACACCGGGTCAGAGAGCAGACACCGGTACAGAGAGCAGACACCGGTACAGAGAGCAGACACCGGTACAGAGAGCAGACACCGGTACAGAGAGCAGACACCGGTACGGAGAGCAGACACCGGGTCAGAGTGCAGACACCGGTACGGAGAGCAGACACCGGTACGGAGAGCAGACACCGGTACAGAGTGCAGACACCGGGCAGAGTGCAGACACCGGTACGGAGAGCAGACACCGGTACGGAGAGCAGACACCGGGCAGAGTGCAGACACCGGTACGGAGAGCAGACACCGGTACAGAGAGCAGACACCGGTACAGAGAGCAGACACCGGTACAGAGAGCAGACACCGGTACAGAGTGCAGACACCGGTACAGAGAGCAGACACTAGTGCAGAGAGCAACACCGGTACAGAGAGCAGATACCAGTACGGAGAGCAGACACCGGTACAGAGAGCAGACACCGGTACAGAGAGCAGACACCAGTACGGAGAGCAGACACCGGTACAGAGAGCAAACACCGGTACAGAGAGCAGACACCAGTACGGAGAGCAGACACTAGTGCAGAGAGCAACGCAGGTACAGAGAGCAGATACCGGGTCAGAGAGAAGACACTAGTACGGAGAGCAGACACCGGTACAGAGTGCAGACACCGGTACAGAGAGCAGGCACCGGTACAGAAAGCAGACACCGGTACAGAGAGCAGACACTGGTACAGAGAGCAGACACTGGTACAGAGAGCAGACACCGGTACAGAGAGCAGACACCGGTACAGAGAGCAGACACTGGTACAGAGAGCAGACACTGGTACAGAGAGCAGACACCGGTACAGAGAGCAGACACCGGGTCAGAGTGCAGACACCGGTACAGAGAGCAGACATCGGTACAGAGAGCAGACACCGGTACAGAGAGCAGACACCGGTACAGAGAGCAGACACCGGGTCAGAGAGCAGACACCGTTACAGAGAGCAGACACCGGTACAGAGAGCAGACACCGGTACAGAGAGCAGACACCGGTACAGAGTGCAGACACCGGTACAGAGAGCAGACACCGGTACAGAGAGCAGACACCGGTACAGAGTGCAGACACCGGTACAGAGTGAAGACACCGGTGCAGAGTGCAGACACCAGTACAGAGACCAGACACTGGTACAGAGTGCAGACACCGGTACAGAGTGCAGACACCGGTACAGAGAGCAAACACCGGTACAGAGTGCAGACACCGGTACAGAGTGCAGACACCGGTACAGAGAGCAGACACCGGTACAGAGAGCAGACACCGGTACAGAGTGCAGACACCGGTACAGAGAGCAGACACCGGTACGGAGAGCAGACACCGGGTCAGAGTGCAGACACCGGGTCAGAGAGCAGACACCGGTACAGAGAGCAGACACCGGTACAGAGAGCAGACACCGGTACAGAGAGCAGACACCGGTACAGAGAGCAGACACCGGTACAGAGAGCAGACACCGGTACGGAGAGCAGACACCGGGTCAGAGTGCAGACACCGGTACGGAGAGCAGACACCGGTACGGAGAGCAGACACCGGTACAGAGTGCAGACACCGGGCAGAGTGCAGACACCGGTACGGAGAGCAGACACCGGGCAGAGTGCAGACACCGGTACGGAGAGCAGACACCGGTACGGAGAGCAGACACCGGTACAGAGAGCAGACACCGGTACAGAGAGCAGACACCGGTACAGAGAGCAGACACCGGTACAGAGAGCAGACACCGGTACAGAGAGCAGACACCAGTACAGAGAGCAGACACCGGTGCGGAGAGCAGACACCGGGTCAGTGTGCAGACACCGGTACAGAGAG
This sequence comes from Scyliorhinus canicula, assembly GCF_902713615.1. NCBI lineage: Eukaryota > Metazoa > Chordata > Chondrichthyes > Carcharhiniformes > Scyliorhinidae > Scyliorhinus > Scyliorhinus canicula. Next base: position 4,232,988 of record NC_052164.1, read on the forward strand.
CAGACACCGGTACAGAGAGCAGACACCGGTACAGAGAGCAGACACTAGTGCAGAGAGCAACACCGGTACAGAGAGCAGATACCAGTACGGAGAGCAGACACCGGTACAGAGAGCAGACACCAGTACGGAGAGCAGACACCGGTACAGAGAGCAGACACCGGTACAGAGAGCAGACACCGGTACAGAGAGCAGACACCGGTACAGAGAGCAGACACCGGTGCGGAGAGCAGACACCGGTACAGAGAGCAGACACCGAGAGAGCAAACACCGGTACAGAGAGCAGACACCAGTACGGAGAGCAGACACCGGTACAGAGTGCAGACACCGGTACAGAGAGCAGGCACCGGTACAGAAAGCAGACACCGGTACAGAGAGCAGACACTGGTACAGAGAGCAGACACCGGTACAGAGAGCAGACACCGGTACAGAGAGCAGACACTGGTACAAAGAGCAGACACTGGTACAGAGAGCAGACACCGGTACAGAGAGCAGACACCGGGTCAGAGTGCAGACACCGGTACGGAGAGCAAACACCGATACAGAGAGCAGACACTGGTACAGAGAGCAGACACCGGCACAGAGAGCAGACACCGGTACAGAGAGCAGACACTGGTACAAAGAGCAGACACTGGTACAGAGAGCAGACACCGGTACAGAGAGCAGACATCGGTACAGAGAGCAGACACCGGTACACAGTGCAGACACCGGTACGGAGAGCAGACACCGGTACAGAGAGCAGACACCGGGTCAGAGAGCAGACACCGTTACAGAGTGCAGACACCGGTACAGAGAGCAGACACCGGTACAGAGAGCAGACACCGGTACAGAGTGCAGACACCGGTACAGAGAGCAGACACTAGTGCAGAGAGCAACACCGGTACAGAGAGCAGATACCAGTACGGAGAGCAGACACCGGTACAGAGAGCAGACACCAGTACGGAGAGCAGACACCGGTACAGAGAGCAGACACCGGTACAGAGAGCAGACACCGGTACAGAGAGCAGACACCAGTACAGAGAGCAGACACTAGTGCAGAGAGCAACGCCGGTACAGAGGGCAGATACCGGGTCAGAGAGAAGACACTAGTACGGAGAGCAGACACCGGTACAGAGTGCAGACACCGGTACAGAGAGCAGGCACCGGTACAGAAAGCAGACACCGGTACAGAGAGCAGACACTGGTACAGAGAGCAGACACTGGTACAGAGAGCAGACACCGGTACAGAGAGCAGACACCGGTACAGAGAGCAGACACTGGTACAGAGAGCAGACACTGGTACAGAGAGCACCCACCGGTACAGAGAGCAGACACCGGGTCAGAGTGCAGACACCGGTACAGAGAGCAGACATCGGTACAGAGAGCAGACACCGGTACACAGTGCAGACACCGGTACGGAGAGCAGACACCGGTACAGAGAGCAGACACCGGTACAGAGAGCAGACACCGGGTCAGAGAGCAGACACCGTTACAGAGAGCAGACACCGGTACAGAGAGCAGACACCGGTACAGAGAGCAGACACCGGTACAGAGTGCAGACACCGGTACAGAGAGCAGACACCGGTACAGAGAGCAGACACCGGTACAGAGTGCAGACACCGGTACAGAGTGAAGACACCGGTGCAGAGTGCAGACACCAGTACAGAGACCAGACACTGGTACAGAGTGCAGACACCGGTACAGAGTGCAGACACCGGTACAGAGAGCAAACACCGGTACAGAGTGCAGACACCGGTACAGAGTGCAGACACCGGTACAGAGAGCAGACACCGGTACAGAGAGCAGACACCGGTACAGAGTGCAGACACCGGTACAGAGAGCAGACACCGGTACGGAGAGCAGACACCGGGTCAGAGTGCAGACACCGGGTCAGAGAGCAGACACCGGTACAGAGAGCAGACACCGGTACAGAGAGCAGACACCGGTACAGAGAGCAGACACCGGTACAGAGAGCAGACACCGGTACAGAGAGCAGACACCGGTACGGAGAGCAGACACCGGGTCAGAGTGCAGACACCGGTACGGAGAGCAGACACCGGTACGGAGAGCAGACACCGGTACAGAGTGCAGACACCGGGCAGAGTGCAGACACCGGTACGGAGAGCAGACACCGGGCAGAGTGCAGACACCGGTACGGAGAGCAGACACCGGTACGGAGAGCAGACACCGGTACAGAGAGCAGACACCGGTACAGAGAGCAGACACCGGTACAGAGAGCAGACACCGGTACAGAGAGCAGACACCGGTACAGAGAGCAGACACCAGTACAGAGAGCAGACACCGGTGCGGAGAGCAGACACCGGGTCAGAGTGCAGACACCGGTACAGAGTGCAGACACCGGTACAGAGAGCAGACACTAGTGCAGAGAGCAACACCGGTACAGAGAGCAGATACCAGTACGGAGAGCAGACACCGGTACAGAGAGCAGACACCAGTACGGAGAGCAGACACCGGTACAGAGAGCAGACACCGGTACAGAGAGCAGACACCGGTACAGAGAGCAGACACCGGTACAGAGAGCAGACACCGGTGCGGAGAGCAGACACCGGTACAGAGAGCAGACACCGAGAGAGCAAACACCGGTACAGAGAGCAGACACCAGTACGGAGAGCAGACACCGGTACAGAGTGCAGACACCGGTACAGAGAGCAGGCACCGGTACAGAAAGCAGACACCGGTACAGAGAGCAGACACTGGTACAGAGAGCAGACACCGGTACAGAGAGCAGACACCGGTACAGAGAGCAGACACTGGTACAAAGAGCAGACACTGGTACAGAGAGCAGACACCGGTACAGAGAGCAGACACCGGGTCAGAGTGCAGACACCGGTACGGAGAGCAAACACCGATACAGAGAGCAGACACTGGTACAGAGAGCAGACACCGGTACAGAGAGCAGACACCGGTACAGAGAGCAGACACTGGTACAAAGAGCAGACACTGGTACAGAGAGCAGACACCGGTACAGAGAGCAGACATCGGTACAGAGAGCAGACACCGGTACACAGTGCAGACACCGGTACGGAGAGCAGACACCGGTACAGAGAGCAGACACCGGGTCAGAGAGCAGACACCGTTACAGAGTGCAGACACCGGTACAGAGAGCAGACACCGGTACAGAGAGCAGACACCGGTACAGAGTGCAGACACCGGTACAGAGAGCAGACACCGGTACAGAGAGCAGACACCGGTACAGAGAGCAGACACCGGTACAGAGTGCAGACACCGGTACAGAGAGCAGACACCGGTACAGAGAGCAGACACCGGTACAGAGAGCAGACACTGGTACAGAGAGCAGACACCGGTACAGAGAGCAGACACCGGTACAGAGAGCAGACACCGGTACAGAGAGCAGACACCGGTGCAGAGAGCACAAACCGGTACAGAGAGCAGACACCGGTACAGAGTGCAGACACCGGTACAGAGAGCAGACACCGGTACAGAGAGCAGACACCGGTACAGAGAGCAGACACCGGTGCAGAGAGCACAAACCGGTACAGAGAGCAGACACCGGTACAGAGAGCAGACACCGGTACAGAGAGCAGGCACCAGTACAGAGAGCAGACTCCGTTACAGAGAGCAGACACCGGTACGGAGAGCAGACACCGGTACAGAGAGCAGACACCGGTACAGAGAGCAGACACTGGTACAGAGAGCAGACACCGGTACAGAGAGCAGACACCGGTACGGAGAGCAGACACCGGTATGGAGAGCAGACACCGGTACAGAGAGTAGACACCGGTACAGAGAGCAGACACCGGGTCAGAGAGCAGACACCGGTACAGAGAGCAGACACCGGTACAGAGAGCAGACACCGGTACAGAGAGCAGACACCGGTACAGAGAGCAGACACCGGTACAGAGTGCAGACACCGGTACAGAGAGCAGACACCGGTACAGAGTGCAGACACCGGTACAGAGAGCAGACACCGGTACAGAGAGCAGACACCGGTACAGAAAGCAGACACCGGTGCAGAGAGCAGACACCGGTACAGAAAGCAGACACCGGTACAGAGAGCAGACACCGGGTCAGAGAGCAGACACCGGTACAGAGAGCAGACACCGGTACAGAGTGCAGACACCGGTGCAGAGAGCAGACACCGGTACAGAGAGCAGAAACCGGGTCAGAGAGCAGACACCGGTACAGAGAGCAGACAGCGTTACAGAGAGCAGACAGCAGTAGGGAGAGCAGACACTAGTGCAGAGAGCAACACCGGTACAGAGAGCAGATACCGGTACAGAGAGCAGACACCGGTACAGAGAGCAGACACTGGTACGGAGAGCAGACACTGGTACAGAGAGCAGACACCGGTACAGAGAGCAGACACCGGGTCAGAGTGCAGACACCGGTACAGAGAGCAGACATCGGTACAGAGAGCAGACACCGGTACAGAGAGCAGACACCGGTACAGAGTGCAGACACCGGTACAGAGAGCAGACACCGGTACAGAGAGCAGACACCGGTACAGAGAGCAGACACCGGTACAGAGTGCAGACACCGGTACAGAGTGAAGACACCGGTGCAGAGTGCAGACACCAGTACAGAGAGCAGACACCGGTACAGAGAGCAGACACCGGTGCAGAGAGCACAAACCGGTACAGAGAGCAGACACCGGTACGGAGAGCAGACACCGGTACAGAGTGCAGACACCGGTACAGAGTGAAGACACCGGTGCAGAGTGCAGACACCAGTACAGAGAGCAGACACCGGTACAGAGAGCAGACACCGGTGCAGAGAGCACAAACCGGTACAGAGAGCAGACACCGGTACGGAGAGCAGACACCGGTACAGAGTGCAGACACCGGTACAGAGTGAAGACACCGGTGCAGAGTGCAGACACCAGTACAGAGAGCAAACACCGGTACAGAGTGCAGACACCGGTACAGAGTGCAGACACCGGTACAGAGAGCAGACACCGGTGCAGAGAGCACAAACCGGTACAGAGAGCAGACACCGGTACGGAGAGCAGACACCGGTACAGAGAGCAGGCACCAGTACAGAGAGCAGGCACCAGTACAGAGAGCAGACTCCGTTACAGAGAGCAGACACCGGTACGGAGAGCAGACACCGGTACAGAGAGCAGACACCGGTACAGAGAGCAGACACCGGTACAGAGAGCAGACACCGGTACAGAGAGCAGACACTGGTACAGAGAGCAGACACCGGTACAGAGAGCAGACACCGGTACAGAGAGCAGACACCGGTACGGAGAGCAGACACCGGTACAGAGAGTAGACACCGGTACAGAGAGCAGACACCGGGTCAGAGAGCAGACACCGGTACAGAGAGCAGACACCGGTACAGAGAGCAGACACCGGTACAGAGAGCAGACACCGGTACAGAGAGCAGACACCGGTACAGAGTGCAGACACCGGTACAGAGAGCAGACACCGGTACAGAGTGCAGACACCGGTACAGAGAGCAGACACCGGTACAGAGAGCAGACACCGGTACAGAAAGCAGACACCGGTGCAGAGAGCAGACACCGGTACAGAAAGCAGACACCGGTACAGAGAGCAGACACCGGGTCAGAGAGCAGACACCGGTACAGAGAGCAGACACCGGTACAGAGTGCAGACACCGGTGCAGAGAGCAGACACCGGTACAGAGAGCAGACACCGGGTCAGAGAGCAGACACCGGTACAGAGAGCAGACAGCGTTACAGAGAGCAGACAGCAGTAGGGAGAGCAGACACTAGTGCAGAGAGCAACACCGGTACAGAGAGCAGATACCGGTACAGAGAGCAGACACCGGTACAGAGAGCAGACACTGGTACGGAGAGCAGACACTGGTACAGAGAGCAGACACCGGTACAGAGAGCAGACACCGGGTCAGAGTGCAGACACCGGTACAGAGAGCAGACATCGGTACAGAGAGCAGACACCGGTACACAGTGCAGACACCGGTACGGAGAGCAGACACCGGTACAGAGAGCAGACACCGGTACAGAGAGTAGACACCGGGTCAGAGAGCAGACACCGTTACAGAGTGCAGACACCGGTACAGAGAGCAGACACCGGTACAGAGAGCAGACACTGGTACAGAGAGCAGACACCGGTACAGAGAGCAGACACCGGTACACAGTGCAGACACCAGTACAGAGTGCAGACACCGGTACAGAGAGCAGACACTGGTACAGAGAGCAGACACCGGTACAGAGAGCAGACACCGGTACAGAGAGCAGACACCGGTACAGAGAGCAGACACCGGTACAGAGAGCAGACACCGGTACAGAGAGCAGACACCGGTACAGAGTGCAGACACCGGTACAGAGTGCAGATACCGGTACAGAGAGCAGACACCGGTACAGAGAGCAGACACCGGTACAGAGAGCAGACACCGGTACAGAGAGCAGACACCGGTACAGAGTGCAGACACCGGGTCAGAGTGCAGACACCGGTACAGAGAGCAGACACCGGTACAGAGAGCAGACACCGGTACAGAGAGCAGACACCGGTACAGAGAGCAGACAGCAGTAGGGAGAGCAGACACTAGTGCAGAGAGCAACACCGGTACAGAGAGCAGATACCGGTACAGAGAGCAGACACCGGTACAGAGAGCAGACACCGGTACGGAGAGCAGACACCGGTACAGAGTGCAGACACCGGGTCAGAGTGCAGACACCGGTACAGAGAGCAGACACCGGTACAGAGAGCAGACACCGGTACAGAGTGCAGACAGCGGTACGGAGAGCAAACACCGATATAGAGTGCAGACACCGGTACAGAGAGCAGACACCGGTACAGAGTGCAGACACCGGTACGGAGAGCAGACACCGGTACAGAGTGCAGACACCGGTACAGAGTGCAGACACCGGTACAGAGAGCAGACACCGGTACAGAGAGCAGACATCGGTACGGAGAGCTGACACCGGGTCAGAGTGCAGACACCGGTACAGAGAGCAGACACCGGTACAGAGAGCAGACACCGGTACAGAGAGCAGACACCGGTACGGAGAGCAGACACCGGGACAGAGAGCAGACACCGGTACAGAGTGCAGACACCGGTACGGAGAGCAGACACCGGTACAGAGAGCAGACACCGGTACAGAGAGCGGACACCGGGTCAGAGAGCAGACACCAGTACAGAGTGCAGGCACTAGTGTAGAGTGTAGACATTAGTGCAGAGTGCATACACTAGTGCAGTGTGCAGGCACTAGTATAGTGTGCAGACACTAGTATAGAGTGCAGGCACTAGTGCAGAGTCCAGACACTAGTGCAGAGTACAGACACTAGGAGTGTCCAGACACTAGTGTAGAGTGCAGACACTATTGCAGAAGGCAGACACGAGTGCAGAGTGCAGGCACTATTGTAGAGTGCAGACACTAGTGCAGAGTGCAGACACTAGTGTAGAGTGCAGACACTAGTGCAGACACTATGAAATGAAATGAAAATCGCTTATTGTCACGAGTAGGCTTCAATGAAGTTACTGTGAAAAGCCCCTAGTCGCCACATTCCGGCGCCTGTTCGGGGAGGCTGTTACAAGTGTCTGTAGAGTGCAGGCACTAGTATAGTGTGCAGACACTAGTATAGAGTGCAAGCACTAGTGCACAGTGCAGACACTAGTGCAGAAGGCAGACACTAGTGTAGAGAGCAGACACTAGTGCAGAATGCAGAAACTAGTGCAGAAGGCAGGCACTAGTGCAGAGTGCAGACACTAGTGCAGAGTACCGACAATAGGAGTGTCCAGACACTAGTGCAGAGTACCGACAATAGGAGTGTCCAGACACTAGTGTAGAGTGCAGACACTAGTGCAGAGTGCAAGCACTAGTGCAGAGTCCAGACACTAGTGCAGAGTACAGACAATAGGAGTGTCCAGACACTAGTGTAGAGTGCAGACACTAGTGCAGAGTGCAAGCACTAGTGTAGAGTGCAGACACTAGTGCAGAGTACAGACAATAGGAGTGTCCAGACACTAGTGTAGAGTGCAGACACTAGTGCAGAGTACAGACAATAGGAGTGTCCAGGCACTAGTGTAGAGTGCAGACACTATGAAATGAAATGAAAATGAAAATTGCTTATTGTCACGAGTAGGCTTCAATGAAGTTACTGTGAAAAGCCCCTAGTTGCCACATTCCGGCGCCTGTTCGGGGAGGCTGTTACAAGTGTCTGCAGAGTGCAGGCACTAGTATAGTGTGCAGACACTAGTATAGAGTGCAGGCACTAGTGCACAGTGCAGACACTAGTGCAGAGTGCAGACACTAGTGCAGAAGGCAGGCACTAGTGCAGAGTCCAGACACTAGTATAGAGTGCAGGCACTAGTGCACAGTGCATACACTAGTGCAGAAGGCCGACACTAGTGTAGAGTGCAGACACTAGTGCAGAGTGCAAGCACTGGTGCAGAGTCCAGACACTAGTGCAGAGTACAGACACTTGGAATGTCCAGACACTAGTGTAGAGTGCAGACACTAGTGCAGAAGGCAGACACGAGTGCAGAGTGCAGGCACTAGTGCAGAAGGCAGACACCAGTGCAGAGTGCAGGCACTAGTGTAGAGTGCAGGCACTAGTGTAGAGTGTAGACACTAGTGTAGAGTGCAGACACTAGTGCAGAGTGCATACACTAGTGCAGTGTGCAGGTACTAGTGCATAGTGCAGACACTAGTGAAGAAGGCAGACACTAGTATAGAGTGCAGACACGAGTGCAGAGTGCAGACACTAGTATAGAGTGCAGACACTAGTGTAGAGAGCAGACATAGTGTAGAGAGCAGACACTAGTGCAGAAGGCAAACACTCGTGCAGAGTGTGCCTCTGAACATTGGGTTAGAACAGCAACAGTATTTAGCCATGAACCTAGAATCCCTACAGGGCAGAAGGTGGCTATTCAGCCCATCGCGTCTGTACCGATCCTCTGAAAGAGCACCCTATCCATGCCCACTCCCCTGCCCTTTTCCTGTAACCCACCTAACCTGCACATTCCTGGACACTGTGGGTATCCAGCATGGTCAATCCACCGAATTGCACATCTTCGGACTGCGGGGGGAAACCAGTGCACCCGGAGGAAACCCACGCAGACACGGGGAGAACGTGCAAACTCCACACACGGTCACAATTGAACGCAGGTCCTTGGTGCTGTGAGGCAGCAGTGCTAACCACTGTGCCGCCTTACCGCCCATTTTACAAAACAAAAAAAGAATTAACATGGTAGGACGGCTAACTGAGCATCGATAGATTGGCCGCTGTGAGGAAGGAGCAGAGATGCTGCCTGTGTGTCCAGAATTATGCAAACAGTCCACGTTGGGGAATGGAGGAGGGGAGAATTATTTGAGGAAGATTCTGTGTTGGGACTAATGCCTTCTGCATAAGGGGAGCAGTCAGATATTGTACGGCTGTTATGTCCCTCTAGTGGCTGGTTAAGGAACAGCGTCAGGAGAAGCTGCAAAATGGAGAAGAAGCAGGACATGTGTAGACCATTCGGCCCATTTAGCCTGCTTAACCATTCGATCAAATCATGGGGGAACATCTCCCTCAACTCCACGTTCCTGTATTATCTCCCAAATTTCCCTAAAATCTATCAATCTGAGTCTGAATATACTCTGACCGAACAGCCACAGATCTCTCAGCTTTTCAAAGTAGGGGTTGCGACCCATGGGTGGGTGGCGGGATTGTGAAAAATGGGTGGCCAGAAATGCTCCCCAATGATCACCTGACCATTTTCCCCGTTTTCTCCCTGGGGGAATTCTGGCTGCAGTACAGTGTGTGGCCACATGAGGCTGCTGTAGAGGCCGTTGCCGTGGACGTCCTGCCTCCCTGGGTCACTGTTACAGTCACCCCCCACCCCCACCCCCTCCCCCCCGCCCCCCCGCACCGCCACAGCCCCCAGCAGCCACTCCCATTTCTGCTGCAGCCGATCAGCCGGGATAGTCAGCACCTGCACCTGCAAATGAAGAGTTTAAAAGAAAATTCAATTCTCTTTAAATTTCTTTCCTGAAGATACTCCGATTTTTGCGGCTAAGTGCAGACGCTGGAGTGGGAACTGTGGCGTTTTACGACGCCAAATCCGGCGCCAAACCCTCACCGATCCTGGGACGGGTGAGGGGCTAGCAGTGGCGGCTCCCGCGCCAAGGACGGCCAGCGAATGGTTGGGTCTGTGGCTGGGCATGTGCATAGCGGAAACCTGCGGCGGCCGTGGCGTACAATATGGCACCGGCCGTGCGTGGACCCAACTGCCAAATACTGCCCCACAGGAGAACCCCTGGCCCACCAGTCCCCCCAGCCCTAGCAGAAGCTCCCCCCTCCGTGGCCAGCAACACGGCTCCCGTCAAACCGCCACCGTCCACGATTTGGGCGTCGGAAGGGATTTTCCACCCGATCGCCGGTTACGATATTGGCATGACTATTGACTGGAATATGATTCCATAAGTATCCCAGTTCAGATACCCAGATACAGGATTCAGCAGATAATTCCTGTGGGGATCTCCCGCATTTCAATTGGTCCATTGTTATGACGCTGATTCCTGTTTGTCCTGTTCTGAACTCGACCCTGGGTTGACGGGTGTGGGTTTGGGAACTTCATCCACCCCAGTCAGGGGGAAATGCATCTGTTCAGAGATTTTTAACAAAAAAAAAATTTAGATCTCCAAATAACAATAGATAGAAAATAGATTTTTATTTTTATGGGCGGCATGGTGGCACAGTGGTTAGCACTGCTGCCTCACATCTCCAGGGTCACAGGTTCAATTCCGACCTCGGGTGACAGTCTGTGCGGAGTCTGCACGTTCTCCCCGTGTCTGCGTGGGTTTCCTCCGGGTGCTCCGGTTTCCTCCCACAGTCCAAAGATGTACGGCGTAGGTGGATTGGCAAAATTGTCCCTTAGTGTCCAGGGATGTGCAGTTTAGGTTATGGGGTTGCAGGAATAGGGTGGGGGAGGGTGCGTAGACATGGGTGGATTGATCATTTGAAGAGCCAGTGCAGACTCGATGGGCAACATAGCCTCCTTCTGCACTGTAGGGATTCTATTTACAATTTTAACATTTAATAATAATAAGTGCAAAAAATATTTTTCAAAAAATAATACATAAGTGCCAACAATGAATGTGACATTTTGGAAAGTAACCATGGAAAATCCATTGTGAACGTTCGCCTGCCATGAGTGTCGGCCATTTTGTCGCTGGAAGAGAGGTTTGAACAACAATGTTCGAGAGAATGCCATAGATCAGGGGTGGGCAAACTTTTCCGTGCAAGGGCCACATTCAGAAATTCACAATTTTAAAGGGCCGCATAGTATATTAAGTAAAATAATTACTTCACCCGGTTATGATTCTGGGCGCCTCATATAGAACATAGAACAGTACAGCACAGAACAGGCCCTTCGGCCCTCGACGTTGTGCCGAGCAATGATCACCCTACTCAAGTCAACGTATCCACCCTATACCAGACTTGGTGGGCCGCATAAAGACCTTTGGCGGGCACTGCTGCCTCACAGCGCCAAGGACCTGGGCTCGATCCCGGCCCCGGGTCACTGTCCGTGTGGAGTTTGCACATTCTCCCCATCTCTGCATGGGTCTCACCCCGACAACCCAAAAAGATGTGCAGGGTAGGTGGATTGGCCACACTAAATTGCCCCTTATATGGAAAAAAATTGGGCACTTTCAATTTATATTTTAAAAAATCTTCCCTCCTGGTGTATCTGTTGGGCATTAAAATCAGGAGCTCAGTAGATGGGGTGCGGAATTAGCCAGGGTTCCTGCTCCTTGATCAGGGTAGCCATTATGTTGCTGGAGAGGGTGAATATCTGGGCGTTGACTGTTACCTCCCAGGTGGACAAGATATTGGGAGTCAGTATCCAGAGAGGAGGAGAGGGAGCTGTGCGGCAAAAGGGAGAAAAGAGATTTTTTTTAAAAACCTCTAACCCAGAACATTAGGTTCCTTCGCAGTGGTCTGTGAGCCTGTTGTTTTCTTATTTGTTTACACAGGAGGAGGTTGGATGAAGCATGTCACTCGACATAATGTCAGCAGTGAGTTTGAGCGTGGATTGAGCTGCCTTCAGCTTTGTGCCTCTGGTTCATGCAGAGAGAGAGAGAAAAATAAAATACAGAGAGCAATAACGCAGTGGGCAGCTGCAAAATAAACTGCACAGATACGGATACAAAGCCCCACTAAATTGGAAGACTAAGTATAAATGGCTATGCAATATGAAGTGTGAGGGCATGTAGAGGAGACCTCTTGTCAGATTGTAATGAAAAACATCACCAAGTCTGAAATGCCTTATGAATTGATTTTTTTGTGTGTGTAATTAATTGGCCAGTCGTAGACACTGATCGTCACGCAGGAGTGCACATTCGTTTTTGAACTCATTCATTTGAGTGCTGACAGTTCTGGTATTAGCCCTGGCAACAATGAATTGTTCTGCTTATGGCTTGTAACAGTTTGAAATTACACAGCGGCCTCTGGCAGCTCCATTAGTGGGCAGGGGGGAGGGAGCCCCACATTGATGGCTGGCTCACACTTTTGGCCTTACTGCTCCTGCAAGACAGGGAATATTTATAGAAAATTAGGAATCCCAACAGCATTCTAAAGCAAACAATTGGATCTTGGGTGACTCAAATTCTGACCAAATATGGTCGAAGCCTCCTCAATATTTAAATTAAAATGTACCACTGGTAAACACTGAATGTTTTCTTGGAGTGAGATTTTTTTTTGTGTTTGGGGGTAGGGGGAGGGTTCACACCTTCTCCCTTCCTCGAAGCATTGACTTAATTTAGTGCGTATTCCAGCCGTGGAGGAGACTTGAGAGAATAAATAAAGGGTTTTTACAGCGATCAGACCTCCAGGATGTTCCAAAGTGCTTCACACACAATGAAATACTTTGATAAGCATAATCGCTTTTGTAATTCAGGAAATCCAGAGCAATTTGCATACAGCTCTCTCCAAAGATCAGCGATGTGATAATGATCTGCTTTATAGTGATGTTAGGTGAGGGATAAACTCTGGCCAGAGGGGAACTCTGCTGTTCTTCAAAATTCCCGTACCAGCCTCCCCGAACAGGCGCCGGAATGTGGCGACTAGGGGCTTTTCACAGTAACTTCATTTGAAGCCTACTCGTGACAATAAGCGATTTTCATTTCATTTTCATTTCTAGTGCCATGGAGTCTTTCACATTCACCTCCATGAAAGGGAAAGTGGGGCCTTGGTTTAACGTTGCACCCCAGACAGTGCAGCACTCCCTCAGTACTCCACTGGGACCACCGGCATCTCCAGCCTGAATCATGTGTTCATGTCTCTGGTGTACGGGGGTGGCACAGCGGCGCAGTGGGTTAGCACTGCTGCCTCATGGCGCCGAGGACCCGGGTTCGATCCCGGCCCCGGGTCACTGTCCGTGTGGAGTTTGCACATTCTCACCGTGTCTGTGTGGGTCTGGCCCCCACAACCCAAAGATGTGCAGGGTAGGTGGATTGGCCACGCTAAATTGCCTCTTAATTGGAAAAAAATAATTGGATACTCTAAATTTTTTTTAAAGTGCGGCTTGAGACCAGGATATTGGGACTTGGAGCTTCCCACTGGGTCTCAGCTGATTTGGAACTTGACCAACTTCAGTCACCCTCTTGTGAAGAGAGAAAGGTGTCAGGGGGATAGTAGTCAATTTAAAATGTATTTGCAACGTAAATGATAGCCCAGTATTACGAACAGAAATTCTCCCATCCGATCCCTCCCTCTGAATCATTCCGAGCGAGGGATCTTGCCTGCTGATTTCCGCCTCCCTCATGATCTCACTTTTTAACAAGTCGTTAGATTAGACACTGAGGCTGAAAATAGATTTTCACTTTTTAGGGCAGACATGGCTTTGTCTCTAATTAGTGCTGCCAGCTGACAGGTAAATTTACAGTTGAGCAAGAGTACAAGCAGCTTAAAGTTTTTATTTGATCCTTTCACAGGATGTGAGGGTTGCTGGGCTGGTCTAGCTGAATAACTTGTTCGGTTGTTTTATCGTCAGCCACATTGCTGTGGGTCTGGAGTCACGTGTAGGTCAGACCGGGTACGGTCGGCAGATTTCCTTCCCTAAAGGACATTAGTGAACCAGATGGGTTTTTACAACAATCATTTCATGGTCACCATTTAAGACCAGCATTTTTTTTTTTTTAATTTAGATTACCCAATTATTTTTTCCAATTAAGGGACAGTTTAGCGTGGCCAATCCACCTACTCTGCGCATTTTTGGGTTGTGGGGGCGAAACCCACGCAGCCACGGGGAGAATGTGCAAACTCCACACGGACAGTGACCCAGAGCCGGGATCGAACCTGGGACCTCAGCGCCGTGAGGCGGTTGTGCTAACCACTAGGCCACCGTGCTGCCCACTAAGACCAGCATTTTGATTCGATATTATTAATTGAATTTAAGTTTCACCAGTTGCCATGGTGGGATTCGAACCTGTGTCCCAGATTAACTGGAGTTTCTGGATTACTAGTGGAGTGAAACTACCACCCTGCCACCATCCCTGGTGTTATGCTGTAGGCGGCAGAAAGAAGAAATCATCTGCATTTCTATAGCACCCTTCACAACCTCAAGATGCCCCAGTTTACGGCCAATGAAGTATTTTTGAAGTGTTGCCACTGTTGTAATGTTGGAAAACACAGCACCAAATCTGTGCATAGCAAGATCCCAAATGCAGCAATGGGATAATGACCAGATAATGTGTTTTAGTGATGTTGGGAGAAGGATAAATAAAATACTGGCCAGGACACCAGGGTTAATTCACCTACTCTTCTTCAAAATACTGCAATGGGAACTTTAAAACCCATCTGGAGAGGCTGGATGGTGTCTCAGTTTAAAGAGGCCACGTCCCAACGTCGCAATGCTCCCTCCATACGGCACTGGGAGAGTCAGCCTGAACTTTGAGCTCAAGCGTCTTAAGTGGGTCTTGAATCTAGAAATTATGCAACTCGGGTGGGAGTATTTCATATCCCAATCCAGAACCGGGGCTGGTTTAGCACACTGGGCTAAATCGCTGGCTTTTAAAGCAGACCAAGGCAGGCCAACAGCACGGTTCAATCCCCGTACCAGCCTCCCCGAACAGATGCCAGAATGTGGCGACTAGGGGCTTTTCACAGTAACTTCATTGAAGCCTACTCGTGACAATAAGCGATTTTCATTTTCATTTTCATTTCATTTTCAACTTGAGCAGAAAAATCAAACTTCCCACTCCAGTGCGGTACTGAGAGAGAGAGAGTGCCGCACAGTTCGCCCTCTCAGTCGAGGTGCTGTCTTTGGGAGGTGTTGTGGGTGGCACGGTAGCACAGTGGTTAGCACTGTTGCTCCAGAGCGCCAGGGACCCGGGTTCAATTCCTGGCTTGGGTCCCTGTCTGTGCGGAGTCTGCACGTTCTCCCCGTGTCTGCGTGGGTTTCCTCCGGGTGCTCCGGTTTCCTCCCACAAGTCCCGAAAGACGTGCTGTTAGGTGAATTGGACATTCTGAATTCTCCCTCTGTGTACCCGAACAGGTGCCGGAATGTGGCGACTAGGGGATTTTCACAGTAACTTCATTGCAGTGTTAATTTAAGCCGACTTGTGACAATAAAGATTATTATTATTATAAAATGAGGCTCTATTTGTCCAATCAGTTGGATATGAACGGTCCCATCTGCAGCATTTTGAACTAAAGCAAGGGAAGGTAATATTCATTATCCCTCAACCATCATCAGTAAAATGGGCGATCTGGTCACTATCGCTTTGCTATCTGTGGGAGCTTGCTGCGCACAAATTGACTTCCGCATTCCACTCAGTGCTCCAGCACCTGGAGATTGAGGGTATTTCATTGGCTGTCAAGGATTTTGGGATGTTTTCTGGTCGTGAGCACCTTCGAGGGAAGGGAGGAGAAAATGGACAACAAAATGAAAAGAAAAGAGCAGCCTGCAGTCCAGCCGGTTAATGCAAGGCCGTCAGGCTGGCAGGTTGGAGACTGAAGCAAGGCTGAGGGAAACAGTCCAAAGATAAACTGTGCCTGCGGATGATAGAACGCTAGTCATCAGTAGCCATTCCTCCTCAGGCTGCCTAATCACCCCATTACTCACCGCAGTGTGCTCCAGTGGACAGTGACCTTCCCTAATTACCTCGCCGCAACCTGGCTCCTCATCCAAACACAGCCCAAACAGCTGGCTCTGTTATTGCAGCTCAGTCCAATTCCTTTTCATTATCAGTCCCAGCTCCCCGTGTGGAACAGGCTCATGGGGAGAAGCAGGGAGTTCGAGGGGAAGATGGATCAGAAACAAATGCTGGTGAGAGTTGTCATTAACAGGAGTAATCCTGTTGTGAAGCGATATCAGGAATATAGGCGGATCGGCAATAATCATCAAATGGCAAAGTACATATTCCACATCAACGCTGAAAATATGTTGCCTCCAGTTAGCAGACGTACATTTCGATAGCGCCTTTCACAACCACAGGATCCTTATGGTGCTTGACAGCCAATAAAGTACTTTTTGAAGTCTAGTCACTGTTGTAATGTAGGCAACAGGGCAGCCAATTTGTACACAGCAAGATCCCACACACAGCAATATCATAATCACCAGATAATCTATTTTAGTTGAGTTGTTTGAGGGATAAAGATTGCCCCGGACATCAGGTGTAGCGTCCCTGTTCTCCTTCAGATAATGCAATGGGCTCTTTTTTACGTTCCAACCCTGAGGGAAGATGTGACCTCAGTTGAATATCTCGTCTGAAAGACTGCCCCACCGACAGTGCAGCACTCCCTCAGCACCACACTGGGTAAATCAGCCTGAATAATGGACTGGTCTCATCGAGGGGGGCTAGAACCTACTGGCCCAATAATACAGAGGTGAGGGTGGTCCCACACGTGACTGCAACAATGCAAGCTGGAAACGCAGGCGTACGATTGTCAGGGAAGACAAGACTGGACCTGACTATGACGGCCCTGCATTTGCACAATCAGTTTTCTATGTGCAGAGATGGTGGAATGGTCATGTGGATGAGGTAATGGAGGATAATCCTTTAAACTGTACACCAATTAGAACATAGTGCTCTCAGGAAGAGACTAGAGAAAATTAGCGATAAAGAAATGGAGAGAAAAGATTTTAATTTTTAAAAATAAATTTAGAGTACCCAATTCATTTTTCCAATTAAGGGGCAATTTAGCGTGGTCAATCCACCTACCCTGCACATCTTTGGGATGTGGGGGCGAAACCCACGCAAACACGGGGAGAATGTGCAAACTCCACATGGACAGACCCAGAGCCGGGATCGAACCTGGGACCTTGACGCTGTGAGGCAGCAGGGCTAACCCACTGCGCCACCGTGCTGCCCTGAAAAGATTTAAATTTGATCAAAAGAAATAATTATCTGGAACCAACTTCTCTTGCGCATACGTAAATAATCACACAGACAGCAATACGTATTGTGTTAGCTACCGAGCTGGATGCTGGGCTGGAACTGCTCTCTCATACCATCAACTCCCTCCAGCTGAAGGCTCGATGCCTTCTTGCAAGTGTCATTAATTTTTCAAACAGGCAATTATACCACACTGTCTCTGTCTCGTACATGGAGGAGTTTAAATCAATCACACACGCACACACACATACACACAAATACACAGACACATGTACACAAACCGCGACTCAGAAATGCATGTCACACACAGGTAAACAAATGGTGGGTCTAATGGGAATTAACTTCTTTTGTAGTAATAAAATGGTGAGTATTTCCTGCACCATCATTGTCTCCAGAACCAGCAGGAGCTGAGGAGAATAGTTTTACTCAGCGAGTTGTTGTGATCTCAAACGCACTGTCTGAATGGGCGGCGGAAGCAGTTTCAATAGTAACTTTCAAAATTAGAATTGGCGAATTATGTGAAAAGTTAAAATTATTGGGAAAGGGCAAGGGGGACTGCATCGAATTAGATACTCCTTTTAAAGGGCTGGCACACACATGATGGGCTGAATGGTCTCTTGCTGTGTTTCAGGTCTACAGCTAACATCACCTTTTTGAGGTGTTTTCCTCAGTTTAACTGGTTCAGGTGTAGTTGAAGTTTTCTAAAGATGTTTCCAGCGGGATTCTCCGCTGGCGGGATTTTCCAATGTGCCGGCAGCGCACCCTCGCCCGGGGATTTCCCGACGGTGTGCGGGGCCCACAATGGGAAATTGGGAAGGGAGAGTCCGGCTGCTTCCCGGGAAAACGCAGCTGGCGGAACGGAGAATTTATTCCTCAGGATTCTGCATAGGAACTAGATTTAAAATTCCCATCTTCCCATAAAAACACAATCAGTCCCGTCCCCCCCCCCCCCCCCCCCATTATTTTGGGTTAGAAATGCAGTTCTCAGGATGTGTATCAAGCAGAGCTCCTGTTCCTGAGGCCTTGCTGCCCTCCCATGTGTGCGGGTAGAATCATAGAATCCCGACAGTGCAGCAAGAGGCCATTCAGCCCCTGAGTCTGCACCGACCCTCCAAAAGAGCACCCTACCGAGATCCATTCCCCCATCCAAACCTGCGCATCCCTGGACACAAAGGAGCAATTTAGCACGGTCAATCCACCAAACCTGCACATCTTTCGGGACTTGTGGGAGGAAACCGAAGCACCCGGAGGAAACCCACGGAGACACGGGGAGAACG
The DNA here is from genome assembly GCF_902713615.1 of Scyliorhinus canicula. Taxonomy (NCBI): domain Eukaryota; kingdom Metazoa; phylum Chordata; class Chondrichthyes; order Carcharhiniformes; family Scyliorhinidae; genus Scyliorhinus; species Scyliorhinus canicula. Next base: position 4,251,537 of record NC_052164.1, read on the forward strand.
TGCAGACTCCACACAGACAGTGACCCAAGCCGGGAATCGAACCTGGGACTCTGGAGCTGTGAGGCAGCAGTGCTAACCGCTGTGTCACTGTGCCACCCTTATGGGACCCGGGTTCGATTCCCAGCTTGGGTCACTATCTGTGCAGAGTCTGCACTTTCTCCCCGTGTCTGCGTGGGTTTCTTCCGGGTGCTCCGGTTTCCTCCCACAAAGTCCCTAAAGATGTGCTGTTAGGTGAATTGGACATTCTGAATTCTCCCTCTGTGTACCCGAACAGGCGCCGGAATGTGGCGACTAGGGGCTTTTCACAGTAACTTCATTGCAGTGTTAAGGTAAGCCCACTTGTGACAATAATAAAGGTTATTAAAGCACCTTTAATGTTATAAAACATTCCAAGACACTTCTCAGAATCGTAATCAACCAAGATATTAGGCGAGATGGGTTGGTGAGAATTCGGTGAGAATTCGAGGCGGGCGAAGATCACAGAGGGTGTGGGGCTGGAGGAGATTATAGAGTGAGGGGGGGTGGGGTGGTCATGGGGGAATCTGGAAACAAGGATGTGAATTTTAAAATGAAGATGTTGAATAATCAGCCTCAAGTCACTGACACTCGAAGAGTAGATGATGCATTGTGGGAGATAAGAGTAGAATGGCAGCCCAGATGGATGTTGGGGAAGATAACTGGTATTAACAGTGGGCGTAAATGTGCTCCACATCCTGTGTTGTTGCTCAGTAATAAAACGGTGGCTTTAATTAAAACAGTCGGGCTCCTCTGCCTTGCTGAAAATAGCACGTAGCAAAGTCAGATCTTCCCCATTACCTCTCAGTGGGACAGAGTTGCACGGGGAATACTCCCCCTGTTCCGCAGATGATCAGAATTTCTAATCAGATTCTGACAAACCTTCGGATGTACAGAGAGTGAACATAAGAGTTACTAAAAGATTCAGCGGACAACAAAATCTTAAAGATGTCTAATCTTCACCATGATCCGCGAGTGTGACACGTTTCCTTCACAGACTTCATTCATTCAAATGAGGCAAACTCTTTTTTTCTCTGTGTGATGAGTTGAACGAGAGAACATTGATTAATAGAATCAGGGCTGCTTGGCAGAGTCTCCAGGCTGTCACTCAGAGGGTAGCTCCCCCATCAGGGAGTGTCAGAGAGGCTGTATTTTATTTTATTATTTCACGGGATGTGGCAAAGCCAACATTTGTTGCCCGTCCCTAACTACCCTTGAACTGAGTGGCTTGCTTGGCCTTTTCAGAAAGCAGTAAAGAGCCAACCACGGGTTGCTGTGGGTAAGGGCAGGACAACAGATTCAGCAAACCAGGTGGGCTTTTATGACAATCATTGTTGTCATTGCTTTTATATTCCAGATATTATTAATTGAATTTAAATTCCCCCAGCTGCCGTGGCAGGAATTGAACCCGTGTCCCCTCCACATTAGCCTGGGTGTCTGGATTACTAGTCCAGTGACACTACTGTACCACGACACCACTGTCTTCCCTACACTGAGCGAATGTTGTCCTGCCGGAGGGTCAGGACTGAGGAAACATTGTACTGCTGAACTGTTGGGATTTACAGAAAGCTGCACTGTCGGAAAAGCTATACAGAGGGAATGCCGCACTGTCGGAGAAGCTATACAGAGGGAATGCCGCACTGTCAGAGATGCTGTACTGAGGGAATGCCGCACTGTCAGAGATCCTATACTGAGGGAATGCCGCACTGTCAGAGATGCTATACAGAGGGAATGCCGCACTGTCGGAGAAGCTATACTGAGGGAATGCCGCACTGTCAGAGATGCGGTACTGAGGGAATGCCGCACTGTCGGAGAAGCTATACTGAGGGAATGCCGCACTGTAGGAGAAGCTATACTGAGGGAATGCCGCACTGTCGGAGATGCTATACTGAGGGAATACCGCACTGTCGGAGAAGCTATACTGAGGGAATGCCGCACTGTCGGAGATGCTATACTGAGGGAATGCCGCACTGTCGGAGATGCTATACTGAGGGAATGCCGCACTGTCGGAGAAGCTATACTGAGGGAATGCCGCACTGTCGGAGATGCTATACTGAGGGAATGCCGCACTGTCGGAGAAGCTATACAGAGGGAATGCCGCACTGTCGGAGAAGCTATACTGAGGGAATGCCACACTGTCGGAGAAGATATACTGAGGGAATGCCACACTGTCGGAGAAGCTATACTGAGGGAATGCCGCACTGTCGGAGAAGCTATACTGAGGGAATGCCGAACTGTCGGAGATGCTATACTGAGGGAATGCCACACTGTCGGAGAAGCTATACTGAGGGAATGCCACACTGTCGGAGAAGCTATACTGAGGGAATGCCGCACTGTCGGAGATGCTGTACTGAGGGAATACCGCACTGTCGGAGAAGCTATACTGAGGGAATACCGCACTGTCGGAGAAGCTATACTGAGGGAATGCCGCACTGTCGGAGAAGCTATACTGAGGGAATGCTGCACTGTCGGAGAAGCTATATTGAGGGAATGCCGCACTGTCGGAGAAGCTATACTGAGGGAATGCCGCACTGTCGGAGAAGCTATACTGAGGGAATGCCACACTGTCGGAGAAGCTATACTGAGGGAATGCCGCACTGTCGGAGAAGCTATACTGAGGGAATGCTGCACTGTCGGAGAAGCTATACTGAGGGAATGCCACACTGTCGGAGAAGCTATACTGAGGGAATGCCGCACTGTCGGAGAAGCTATACTGAGGGAATGCTGCACTGTCGGAGAAGCTATACTGAGGGAATGCCGCACTGTCGGAGAAGCTATACTGAGGGAATGCCGCACTGTCGGAGAAGCTATACTGAGGGAATGCCACACTGTCGGAGAAGCTATACTGAGGGAATGCCACACTGTCGGAGATGCTATACTGAGGGAATACCGCACTGTCGGAGAAGCTATACAGAGGGAATGCCGCACTGTCGGAGAAGCTATACTGAGGGAATGCCGCACTGTCGGAGGTGCTGCACTGTCGGAGAAGCTATACAGAGGGAATGCCGCACTGTCGGAGAAGCTATACTGAGGGAATGCCACTGTCGGAGGTGCTGCACTGACGTAGAAGCTATACAGAGGGAATGCCGCACTGACGTAGAAGCTATACTGAGGGAATGCCACACTGTCGGAGGTGCTGCACTGTCGGAGAAGCTATACAGAGGGAATGCCGCACTGTCGGAGAAGCTATACTGAGGGAATGCCACACTGTCGGAGGTGCTGCACTGACGTAGAAGCTATACAGAGGGAATGCCGCACTGTCGGAGAAGCTATACTGAGGGAATGCTGCACTGTTATCTCACAATCATCATCACTAAAAAGAAATAATCCGGTCATTTGTCGGATTGTCACTTGTGGGAATTTTCTACTTACCAATTAGCTGCTGCATTTTCTTGCATTAAAACAGTGATTGCACTCAGATTTGTGTGAAAGGCTGTAAAATGCTTTGAGATGTTCTGAGGTTGGAGGAAGAGATTAGAGAAATGTGTTTTTTCTCCAGTGACTGGAGAAGATGCAAAGTAGATTTCCAAGGAGAGTTTGAGAATTGAGAAGTTCTAACTATTAGGAAGGTAGTGGTGTCTAGTCACTGGACTAGTGATCCACAGACCTCAGAGTCATGCTCTGTGGACTCGGGTTCGAATCCGACCTCGACAGACAGTGAAATTCAAAATATTTTTTTTTAAAAATCAGAATTAAAAGTCTAATGATGGACCATAGGTACTGGGCCAGGCAGCAATGCCCACATCCCATCAATGAATAAAATAAAAGACTGAACAGGCCAGCTCACAGATCTAGAAAAGAAATCCTGAGGGTGAACTGATGGAGGACTTTCAAATTTTCACAGGGTTCAATAGAATTCACCGGGAGCGACCGAGGTGAATCGTATTGATACCCTCAATGGGAAATTGGATAAACACATGGCGGAGAAAGGAATAGAAGGATTTGGTGACAGGATGAGATGAAGGAAACTGGGATAAGGTTCATGAGGAACAAAGTTGTCCAGCCTTTTCCCGCTAAGGGCCGCATTTCCTCTTTATTTCTCGCTCAAAAGGCCAACAAGCAAATTGGTTTGGCGCACCATTGAACACAAATTTAAAAGAAACAATGTCAAAGCAATAAAATTATAATTTAGAAAAGTAATTAATAAAAATAACCATAAAAATTGCCAAGCAGCAGGGCTAACTAATGAAACACTTTTTGCCTTATTGCTTAAGGAGCAGAGCTAGAGGGGCAGCACGGTGGCGCAGTGGTTAACACTGCGGTCTCATGGCGCTGAGGTCCCAGGTTCGATCCCGGCTCTGGGCCACTGTCCGTGTGGAGTTTGCACATTCTCCCCGTGTCTGCATAGGTTTCACCCCCACAACCCAAAGATGTGCAGGGTAGGTGGATTGGCCACACTAAATTGCCCCTTAATTGGAAAAAAATGAATTGGGTACTCTAAATAAAAAAAAAAGAAAATTTAAAAAAAGAAGCAGAGCTAGAGAGACAGACTAGGCCGCAGCCTCCCTTCATGGCCTTCCCAGTCCAGTCTGCCACTTTGACCCCTGTATTCCTTTAGGAAGTCAGCACCTGTGGGGAGAGGGAGTGTAGTCAAAGGTGCCGTTCTCTACTCCTCCAATCGCAGACTCTTCCCTGCACCTGCAGCAAATACAGGGGAGACGCAGTCTGTGATTGGAGGAGCAGCTCTTTACAGATCTGTCACCTCCACTCACCTGTATTTTGAACGTTGCGTCTGCAGGGCCGATGGAGAGACGTGGTGGGCCAGATTGTGGTCTCCAGGCTGGTGCGGAGCATAAATACCACCGCAGACCGGCTGGGGAAAATGGCCTGTTTCTGACCTGGAAATCATATTCTGTTCTGTTCTATTAAAAATGAATTTACATTGCAGATCTCCGTGTAAAGTCTGATAAAGAAGACTGTGGTTCTGGCTTCTCTGTAAAACAAGCTGCCTCTGGGAGGTAGGTTTAAAACCTGTATTGTTGCTTTGTTCTGTTTATGATGCCTGGATTGATTCACGATACATGGTGGTGCGTTATGGGGATCAGAGTATTGCAGTGAGGAAATCAGACATTGATTGTTCCTCGCACTGAACCCCCCCCCCCCCCCCCCCCCCCCCCCACACCCTCCCCCCAGCTACACACAACACCCCAGACTCATGCAGCCTATAGGTAGTTGCAGCTTTGAGCAGTCCCGCTAGAGGTGACCCTTAGGGAGGGCAACAGCTGCCCCCTCACTGGCCCCCTGCCAAAGATGTCACTCTTCCTGTCACCAGTCAGTCCCACGGCACAGACCTCAGCTCATTTCAGAACAGGATCAGGCTGACTGTTCGAATAGATAGTCAGGGGATCGACACTGTTCCAGCTGAGAAACACATCGCAGCTTCAACTACTCCAACTCTGGACCCCTCCACACAGTAGATTAACACACACACATCTGCAGTGTGTGTGCATATCTATCCAAGCAGGTACACATATACACATGTACATATTCAGGCACACGGGATACAATGCACATGTACACATGCAGACACATGGGGTATAATACATATGTATTTCTGCAGGCACATGGCGTTACAATGCACATGTATATATGCAAGCACACGCGGTATAATGCACATGTATATAGGCAGACACACGGGGTACAATGCATATGTACATTGCAGGCCCATGTGGTATAATGCACATGTATATATTCAGGCACATGGTATACAATGCACATGTATATATGACATGGGGTACTATGCACATGTATATTTGCAGGCACACGGAGTATAATGCACGTGTATATATGCAGACACACTGGGTATAATGCTCATGTATATATGCAAGCACACGGGGTATAATGCATATGCATATATTCCTCGTCACAATGGAAGTCTCAGTACTCTACACCAGCATCCCCCATGACAGCGGCATTGCTGCAACAGCCTCAGTCCTCAACACTGACAACTGCCAATCTCCAGACGCAATTCTGCAACTCATCCGCTTCATTCTGGATCACAATGTCTTCACCTTCGACAACAAATTCTTCATCCAGACGCACGGAACAGCCATGGGGACCAAATTCACACCTCAATATGCCAACATCTTCATGCACAAGTTTGAACAAGACTTCCTCACCGCACAGGACCTTCAACTGACGTTATACACCAGATACATCGATGACATTTTTTTCCTTTGGACCCACGGCGAAGAATCACTGAAACGACTACACGATTACATCAATAAATTCCATCCCACCATCAGACTCACCATGGACTATTCTCCAAATTCTGTTGCATTCTTGGACACACTCATCTCCATCAAGGACGGTCACCTCAGCACTTCGCTTTACCGCAAGCCCACAGACAACCTCACGATGCTCCACTTCTCCAGCTTTCACACTAAACACATTAAAGAAGTCATCCACTATGGACAAGCCCTCCGTATACACAGGATCTGCTCAGATGAGGAGGAGCGTAACAGACACCTACAGATGCTGAAAGATGCCCTTGTACGAACGGGATATGGCGCTCGACTCATCGATCGACAGTTCCAACGCGCCACAGCAAAAAACCGCACCGACCTCTTCAGAAGACAAACACAGGACACCACTGACAGAGTACCCTTCGTAGTCCAGTACTTTCCTGGAGCGGAGAAACTACAACATCTTCTTCGCAGCCTTCAACACATCATCGATGAAGATGAACACCTTGCCAAGGCCATCCCCACACCCCCACTACTGGCCTTCAAACAACCGCGCAACCTCAAACAAACCATTGTTTGCAGCAAACTACCCAGCCTTCAGAACAGCGACCACGACACCACACAACCCTGCCAGGGCAATCTCTGCAAGACATGCCAGATCGTCGATATGGATACCACCATTACACGTGAGAACACCACCCACCAGGTATGCGGTACATACTCGTGCGACTCGGCCAACGTTGTCGACCTCATACGCTGCAGGATGTCCCGAAGCGGTGTCACATTAGCGAGACCATGCAGATGCTGCGACAACGAATGAACGGACATTGCATGACAATCACCAGGCAGGAATGTTCCCTTCCAGTCGGGGAACACTTCAGCAGTCAAGGGCATTCAGCCTCTGATCTCCGGGTAAGCATTCTACAAGGCGCGCGGCAACGCAGAATCGCCGAGCAGAAACTTATAGCCAAGTTCCGCACACATGAGTGCGGCCTCAACCGGGACCTGGGATTCATGTAGCATTACATTCACCCCCCCACCATCTGGCCTGGGCTTGCGAAATCCTACCAACTGTTCGGGCTTGAGACAATTCACACCTCTTTAACCTGGGGTTACCCCGCTCTCTGGATCTGTAAAGAGTTAATTACCTGCAAATTCGCGCATTCAAAGTATCGTCTTGCATCTTTGACTTTGTCTATATATATGTTTCTGGAACATACCTCTTCATTCACCTGAGGAAGGAGCTGTGCTCCGAAAGCTAGTGTATGAAAAAATCCTGTTGGAGTTTAACCTGGTGTTGTAAGACTTCTTACTGTGCTCACCCCAGTCCAACACCGGCATCTCCACGTCATCATAGTTAGAGCAGCAGTCTGATAACCAGGTACTTTTTAAAGAAGCCCTAAGAGAGGGATTATCTCCAGGGCAGCACGGTAGCACAGTGGTTAGCACTGTTGCTTCACAGCACCATGGTCCCAGGTTCAATTCCTGGCTTGGGTCACTGTCTGTGCGGAGTCTGCATGTTCTCCCCGTGTCTGCGTGGGTTTCCTCCGGGTGCTCCGGTTTCCTCTCACAGTCCAAAGATGCGCAGGTTAGGTGGATTGGCCATGCTAAATTGGCTTTAGTGTCCAAAAAGGTTGGGTGGGGTTACTGGATTGTGGGGATGGGGTAGAGGTGTGCGGCTTAGGTGGGTTGGTCTGTCTGGTGTGTACTTGATGGGCCAAATGGCCTCCTTCTACACTGTAAATTCTATGGCTAATGCCCCTTCCTATCCAGAGGAAGGTTGTCCACGAGGAAGGTTGGCTACATTTCCATTTTGCAAAGCCAGGATGTTTAGGTGTGGTTTGTGACAAAGGCAGAGGCTCCCATGACTTTGAATTTATGTTTATGTAGGAGGGTGGCACAGTGGTTACCACTGCAGCCTCACAGCGCCGAGGTCGCATAGCGTGGCCTCACTTCCATAGCGTGGGCCGGTGCAGACTCGATGGGCCGAATGGCCTCCTTCTGCACTGTATGTTCTATGTCCCGGGTTCGATCCCGGCTCTGGGTCACTGCCCGCGTGGGGTTTACACATTCTTCCCGTGCCTGCGTGGGTCTCACCCTCACAACCCAAAGATGCGCAGGTTAGGTGGATTGGCCAAGTTGAATTGCTCCTGAAATTGGGAAAAGAAGATGAGCAATAAGAAATCCGGAAAGTGCTTTGGTCATTGGTCTAGCGTTGACTGTGAGTGGATGAGCCTCTGACTAAGGTGAAGCGTAGATTACTCAGGGAACACAAACTCCAGCCGCGAGTGTCAGCACAGGTCTGAGGGAGTGTTTCACCATCAGACGTGGCCTGTTTGACAAGGTGTTAAACAAAGACCCTGCTGTCTGCCCTCTCAGCCAAATGTAAAAGATCCCATGCAGGAAAGTGAGGGGAGTTCCCCCTGGTTTGCGGGACTGATATTTATCTGTTGATTAACATCATTAAAACAGATAATCTGATCATTAGCATTTGCTGATTGTGGAAATTTGCCGCTGCTGTTTCCTACATTCAAACAGTTACTGCATTAAAAAAAAACACCTTACTGGCTGTAAAAAGCTATGGCTGTGAACGACGCTATAGAAATAGAAATTATTTTTCTTTTCTGACTCCAAATGGGGTTCTGGTTTCCACATTGTTCATGGTTTGTACCAGAATGCATAGGGCTCCCCTGGTTCGGTGCAGTCCCCTGGTAATTGTACCTCCTGGGACAGAGAAAGAATATCTGCAACGTCAACAACAACAACTTGCATTTGTGTAGTGCCTTTGACACAGTAAAATGTCCCACGATGCTTAATTCACAGGAGCATCATCAAAACAGAAATTGGCACTGAGTCACGTGAGGTGATATTAGGTGAGATGGCGAAAAGCTTGGTCAGAGAGTCGGGCTTTAGGGAGCGTGTTACAGGAAGAAGGTAAACGCGAGAGGTTTAGGAAGCTCAGGGGGACAGGCAGCTAAAGGTCACCCACGGTGGAGCAATAAAATTGGGAATGTGCAAAAGGCCAGAACTGGAGGAGTAAGGAGCTTGGTGGGGTGAAGGAAGTTACAGAGAGAACGAGGGACAATGGAGGGATATGAAAACCAGGATGGGAATTTTAAAACCCTCACAAACAGCACAGGAGGCAGGTTCTGGTCTCTGCCTGTTTATGGACCCAGTGAAAGATTTCAGTAGCAGGTCTACCATCTGGTGGAGTTGATTAAAACCTTGTGTTACTGATTGTTCCACAATCAGCAGAGGGAGTTCACACCCTCAAGTGAGTCACAACTCCCTCGGTTCCAATTTGACTGAGAAAGCAGCTGTGCCCCTGTCATGTCTGCTGGTGTCAAAACGCTCTTGTTCTCTCCGTCTCTTTCTCACTCACTCGCGCTCTCTCTCTCTTGCTGTCTCTTTCTCTTTCTGCCTGTCTCTCTTGATCTGCATCAGACTTGCCCTCTCTCTCTCTGTCTGTCTTTCTGTCATTCTCTCTGTCTGTCTTTCTCTATGCCTCTCTGTCTCTATTTCTCGTTCTCTCTCTCTTTGTCCACCTCTGTCTCTCCCTCTCTTCCGGCATTGGTCATCTGCTCGCTGGTCCTCAACACGGTTTTGGACCAACGCTGGACGCGTGACTTTTGATGCCAGAGGGAAAAGCTTCAAGCTTCTCCTATGACAGGAATGGGTCGATTTGAATTATCTCTGCTCCTTACTCTCTGTCTCCCAGTTTCTGTTGACCCTTCTCACTGTTTCCCACCCTCTACCCAGTGGGATGTTTTGCTGTTTTTTTTCAGCCTGAAGAATTTAGTATATTTATTTTTGGGCTGTGAGATTCGCTGGTATTTATTACCCATCTCAAATTTCCTTGAAAAGGTAGTGGTGTGGCTCCTTCTTGAACCATTGCAACCTGAGCTGGTTTGACACCTGAGTGACTGCTGGATCATTCCAGAATCAACCACATTGCAGTGCCTCTGGAGTTACATGTAGGCCCAATCGGGTAAGGACGGCAGATTTGGGTTTCCGTGAGGATTTGACAGCTTCATGATCACTTTTACTGAATCAGATTTAATTCCAGAGTTTAAAAATCTGAATTCAAATACTGCAACTTCCAAAGGTGTGATTTGAACTCTCTTATGAATCCTGTTTCAGAACCACAACAGGATTAGCAATACCTCAAGTCTCTGTTCCCAACGGCAAAATGAATCTGTTAATGAAATTAAACAATAAATATCACCAGTTAGAGCTGACACGATAATGTTCTTTTCTGCCACCCAGCCTGCAGTCTAATATCAGAATTGAGAGTTTGTGATTATTAGGAAAGAGTGAACAGATTCTCTGGGGTTATTAGTCCAGTGACATTATTATCTCAGCACAGCTCTGTCTGCTATGCAGAGGGAGGAAGGTCAGTGTTGAGAATTTACCACTTCAGTTTGATCCGAGAATCCTCACTCTCTCAGTTCTGTAACTCAAACACTCTCTCCACAGTCCATCATCCCTGGTCTGTGCAATGTTCCCACAGGCATGGTTTGATAGATTCTGTTTTTAGGGACAATGAAATCATTGTTTTAATCTCATTTTTTTTAGCTCGCTATTAGCAGCATTTTCATTGCAAGGCCGCAGAGTGGCTAACCCATTCGCTTTCAAAAAAGTATGCTCACTTGCCGCAGATTCTCGTGCCTCTTGTAAATAAATATTGAACAACGTTAAAGTAAAACCCTGGCCATCAGTCCCCAGGCAGGGAGGAACAGCAAACCATCCGAGGTGCCTTTCATCTGAATGTTAATGAAATGGCCAGTATCTTGTGTTTATGCTACAGCTGTCATTTGTACACAGTGTCCCTAGCTGATCTTTAAGCTTCTGTATTACAGGCTGCAGGATCCAAATACACATGCATTATAAATTTATCTGCTGTAACATCACTCCTGTGTAGAATCAACGGTCAGGCCGGGGATTGTGTGAGACTGTGAAACAATGAATCTTAAAACTGGTAATGAGCAAAGATAGGCCAAAAAGTATTGGAACCTTCCCCAGGTTTATTTGCTTCTCTTACTCAGAGGCACTGAAATTCAATGATCTTCCCCACAACCTCTCTCTCTGCCTCGGTTATGTCATAGAATTTACATAGCATTTACAGTGCAGAAGGAGGCCATTTGGCCCATCGAGTCTGCACCGGCTCTTGGAAAGAGCACCCTACCCAAGGTTAACCCTATCCCCATAACCTAGTAACCCCACCCAACACTAAGGGCAATTTAGGACACTAAGGGCAATTTATCATGGCCAATCCACCTAACCTGCACATCTTTGGACTGTGGGAGGAAACCGGAGCACCCGGAGGAAACCCACGCACACACGGGGAGGATGTGCAGACTCCGCACAGACAGTGACCCAATCCGGAATTGAACCTGGGACCCTGGAGCTGTGAAGCGATTGTGCTATCCACAATGCTACCGTGCTGTCATCCTTTTGTCTGTTTCTCTTTCTATTTCTGATACTATTTCCTTGTTCAGGGGATCAGAACCAGGCTGAACAGTTCCAGTGTCAGTGCTGGGCTGGAGGTAGTGCTGCTTTCACTGCCAGTGCCAGTGCTGGGCTGGAGGTAGTGCTGCTTTCACTGCCAGTGTCAGTGCTGGAGCCAGAGCCCATGACGATGGTCGGAATTCTCCATTTGGGAGAGTATTCCCGCCGGGACTGAATAGCGTGTGGTTCGCGTTCCCATTGGGGGGTTATTTGGTAAGCGGGTCAGGACCAGCCCTCTGCAGGCGCGAATTCTGAAGAATTCCTGGCCCAGTGGGCATTGGAACCATTGGGCCCGAGTTAGGTCGAAGAGCCTGGCACCTGGAGCTGTTTTTAGGCACTCCACTCACCACACTCACTGCAGCCACGGAGATTGCTTATAGATCCCCCGAGGCCGGGTGTCTGCGATGGACCCACAGCTCCATTCCAGTGAGGAGAGGAGGGACACCCTCTTCCCCAGGGTAGGTCGTAGACTCAATCCCACCCTCCCGAACACTGCCTGGGAGGAAGTGGCAGAGGCAGTCAGTGCTGCCAACCTCACCAGGAGGAGACGGTTGGTGATCCTGAAGGGTGGGGGTCACTGATGGTTCCTCTGCCCTGAGAGGAGCAGAGTGCCGGAGGGAGGGGGGGGGGGGTTGTTCCACAGGCCCTGGGTGCAGGCGTCCTCAGGTTGGGGTGAGCTCTGCTGATCCCCAGCCTCCTCTGCAGTGGGGCAGCGCTTCTGAGGAGCGCCAACACCTGGTGGGCCCCTGATTGAGTTTGGCCACACCCATCCCCTTGATAAAACAGCTGGGTTTTGAGAGTGTCCAGAGGGGTGGCCTGGGTGGGCTCCTCGCTGACCAGAGGCTGTCTGAGCATTTAAAAGGCACAGGTAGCATTCAGCAGTGTGAGCAGCCAGAAGCCTGACAGCAACACGTGGGGCTGGGTTCACCGTTCCCTGGCACCGAGTTTGTAATTGGCGATCAGGCAGAGAATCCCTCCTGATGCCGAAATCGTGGACAGCCCCTGTTTAATGCAGGTTTTGTATCTTCTGCCCCCTTCGAAATGGCGTCATCGCGGCGCATACCACACCCCGATGCAACAGCGTGAGCGCATCATCTGACGGCCCTCCCCAATGCTCCGCCCCCGATGGGCCGGGTTCCCGGCTGTGCGGGGATGTGTGGTCTCAGCGGTCAGAGCCGCCACAGTCAGGTGTGAGCCGTGCTGCTGGCCAGGGGGGCTTCCGCGAGTGCTGGGGGGACTGGTAAGGGTTGCCCAGGTGATGGCCCCGGGGGGGGCACTATCTGCCAGGCCGGGTCTTCACGTGGCCGGCACCATGTTTTACTGCGCGACCACTGCAGGTTGTCACCGTGCAAATATGCGGCCACGGATCTGGCCATTCTCCAGGCGTTTATATCGGAGCCGGGAATGTTGCTCAGCTCCGAGCTCCTCCCTGGTCGCAGGATCGGTGAGGGGAAGGTGCCGATTTTTCTGCCGGAAAATGCCACAATTACCCCGCTGGCGTCAACACTTAGTCTCATAAAACGGTGAATCCAGCCCACGGTATTTTGTAACATGAATTTGTGGACGCGATTCTCAGAAACAATTCTCAGTGTGGTAGCGAGCGGGAATTGCCACGACCTTCTCGGTGCTCGCCTCAGCGAAACCAGCAATGCAATTCAATGTTAACTGGTCCAGTTAATGACGGCTTAGCAGCTGATTCGCCGTCACCGCGGTCACCAGCCCCTCGCTAACAAGGCCGAGCAGTGCTGAAGCTGTACTTGCCCAGCCAACCCCACCCTGCTCACAGCAATGGCTCCCAGGAAATAGGCCCCAAGATTCCGTGTCGCTGACCTGGAGGGACTCCTGAACGATGTGGAGATCAGGCGGAATGTCCTGTTCCTCTGAGGGTCCCGGAGGGTGAGCTATCGGGCAGTCAGTGCCTGGGTGAGGTGGCCGCAGCAGTCAGCTCGAGGAGCCTGACCAGGAGGACTGGTCTCCAGGCCGGGAAAAAGGTCAATGACCTACACCGGGCAGCACGAGTGAGCAGACACCAACCCCCCCCCCCCCCACCCCAACCCTCCCTCCACACCCCCTTCCCCCCCCCCCACTGTGAACCACGTGTGTGGCTAATGATGCCTCCGCTGCGTCTCTTCAGGAAGAGCGAGTGTGCGTTCTAATTCCCTGAGCTCGGCTTATTTCCAACTGAACAGGGGCACAAGGTAGGGGTATCCGTTGTCTCCCCTTTTGTTTGCCTTAGCAATCGAGCCGCTGGCCAACTGCGTTGAGGTCGTCTAACAGAGGGAGGGGGAGAGAGCGTGCGGGGAGGGTATATTCCTTATACGCGGACAATTTGTTACGATATATCATGGACCCAGTCTCCAATGTGGGGAGGATAATGGAGTTACTCAGGAAGTTTGGCTCCTTTTTGGGGTACAAGCTGAATCTGGGCAAGAGCGAATGTGTCCTGGTGAATCCCCCGGGAAGAGGTGTTGATCTGGGGAGCCTGCCGTTTCCTCCGGCCAAGACTAACGCCCGGTATCTGGGAATCTGGGAGGCCCATGACTCGGTCTCGCTCTGTAAACTTCTTTTCTAGTCTGGTGGATGGGGTGAGGGCAGATTTGAAAGCCCTTTCTCTTGACCTTACGGGGAAGGGTACAGACGGTGAAGATGAATATTGTCCCGAGGTTTTTGGTTTTGTTCCAGTGTCTCCCAGTCTGTCTTCCCAAGGATTTTTTTTGCAGGGTTAATAAATTGGTATCTACTTTTGTTTGGGCTGGTAAGGATCCTCGGGTTCACAGGAAATTTTTGCAAAGGGATAGGCAGTTGGGGGGTGTTGGTGCTACCTAATCTATTATGTTACTTCTACTCGGCAAATATTGATGAGGTGCGGGTGTGTTTCGAGGACCAAGACTCTATATGGGGGGGGGGGGAATGGAGGAGGTTTGGGCATAGGGCTGAGTCTGAGGGCCCGGGTTACTGCACCACTCCTGGTTTCCCCTGCTAGATTCTCCTCGAGCCTGGTGGTGATAGCCACTTTGAGGATTTGGAATCAGTTTAGGCAGGATTTTAATCTGGGCTCCATGTCACTGCTGGCTCCAATCTGCAGGAACCGTAGGTTTGTGGCGTCTGGTTTAGATTCATTGTTCAGGGCGTGGGAGAGGGAGGGGTTGGGGAGGTTTAGGGACATGCTTCTGGAGGGTAGGGTCGCCGGCCTAGACAAGTTGTTGGAGAAGTTCCAGCTCCTGAGAGGGAACATATTCAGGTGGTTTTAGATGTGTGATTTTCTACATAAGGAGCTTCCTTCATTTCCCCTGGTACCGTCGTCTTCGCTCTTGGACAGGGTCCTGTCCATGGCCGAGTTTGGGCAGGGTAAGAATTTGGGTGTCTATGGACAGATGTGAGGCGACGGAGCACGCATTGTTGGAGGAGGTAAAGAGGAAGTGGGAGGATGAGCTGAGTTTGGTCTTTGAGGGCGGGGGAGTGTGGAGTGAGGCTCTTCACAGGGGTAACTTCACCTCCTCATGTGCGAGGTTCAGCCTGATCCAGTTCAAGGTGGTGCGCAGGGCCCACCTGAGCAGGGCGTGTATGATTGGGCTCTTCTGGGGGGTAGGGGGGGATTGGTGTGAGTGGTGCTGTAGGGCGGCAGGTGAGTCACACGCACATGTTTTGGTCTTGCCCCAGGTTCATTCACCTGAGGAAGGAGCAGTGCTCCCAAAGCTAGTGATTTGAAACAAACCTGTTGAACTTTAACCTGGTGTTGTAAGTAAGACTTCTTACTGTGCTCACCCCAGTCCAACACCGGCATCTATACATCAAAATTGGAGGTGGCAAAATAAAAGGATGATTGACTGACAGTTAAAAAGCACCCAACTGGGAAATGAAGAGCTCTTCGTTGTCTGATTGGTTGTCGGGAAGAGGATGAACATATCGACCAATGAATGGCATGTGTGGGACAGATGGGAGCCAGCAGGCATGTGACACATTCAAGAAGACCCTGACCGGGATTCTCCATTTGGCAGACTGTTTTCCTGCCAGAGGTGAATTGGAACTAATTTGCGCTCCCAGAGGAACAATTCCGTATCCCTTGCCGTGGAAATTTATGGATGGCGAGGAATACGAGTGATTCCCAAGGGGATCCCACTGTAGGGCCGCCATTTTGAATGGGAAGCCCGAAAGCGAGGTCCCGTGACTGGACACCCTCTGCATCGCAAAGCAGCCCCCACCACCCCTCCTCGCATCAAAGTTCACCCCCCACCCCCAGATTTTCTGGGTCTCCCCCTTCTGCCAAGTATGGGGGTGACCAGACCAACCTGCTCCTAGAAACCCCCTAAAAAAGGGGATCCCCAAGGTCCCCTGAATAGGGGAACCCCTCAGAGGCCCCCTAAAATTGGGACTCCCCCAGAGACGCCTAACTAAAGGAACCCCCCCCCCCCCCCCACAGAGACCACCTGAATAAGGCCAATAGCTGTCAATTTCTAGCTCAGCACTTCAAAATCATTGAACCGTGAAGTGGGTTGATTAGAATGCACTTAGCTCTCTTTGATGTGGTTGATGTTTGTAAACGTTGTGGTTACAGCACTTAGACTAACTCATCCATGAAGGAAGATGAACGAAATAAGGTTAACACGTTTGTGGAAGATGCCAATCTAATTGACAGCCGACTAATGAATGAATGGCTTGCAGCTAAATGATGTGAGGGGTTTAAACACAGGTAACTCCTTTTCTTTTTCCAGGAATGGACACTTGGTGATTCCTCTGTCTGAGCCAACAGCTGTGTTGCCCAGGTGAATGTTGCCACAGTAGTTTTTTTCACTTCCCCTATCTGGACTGCGCTGTGGCTTCTTTGGGGTGACACCCAATTCTCTGCCTGATTGTAATCTGGTTGCCAGCGTTGCAGAGCAGAGAATCCAGCCGCCTTACAACATGACGCCGGCCGTTCGCGGACCTGACCTGCCAGATGGTGCCCACCCTGAACACCCCTGGCCACCCCCCCGCCAGTCCCCCCCCCACCCCCCGGCCAGCAGCACGGCTCCCGCCCGAACGTTGGTGGCGTTGGACACAGTCCAGGTGGATTCCCGAGCGCTGAGACCACACGTTACCCGCACAGTCGGGAACTCGGCCCATCAGGGGCGGAGCATTGGGGGTGTTTGGGTAACGTGCTGAGGCTGTCCCAACGCCGTGTCGTGTGCTCCTCGATGATGCCGTTTTGAAGGGGTTTCACCGCCCCATCACCGATTCCGAAATCGGCGTCGGGGAACGGAGAATCTCGCCCGTGTTTCTTAGTGTCTGATCTCACTCTCACACGCTGGCATTCTTGCACATCTCAGTGGTATTTCCCTGACTTGCCTTCTCTGCACTATCACTGGCTAAACACAGGCAGTGAAGGAGTGCTGCACTATCAGAGGTGTCTTCTTTCAGACAAGGCGTTAAACCCGTTTCCACTCTCAGGCAGAGAACATAAAACCTACAGTGCAGAAGGAGGCCATTCGGCCCATCGAGTCTGCACCAACCCAATTAAGCCCTCAATTCCACCCTATCCCCATAACCCCTCCCACCCTTTTTGGTCACTAAGGGCAATTTGTCACGGCCAATCCACCTAACCTGCACGTCTTTGGACCGTGGGAGGAAACCAGAGCAAACCCACGCAGAGACCATGCAGACTCCGCACAGACAGTGACCCAGCGTGGAATTGAACCTGGGACCCTGGCACTGTGAAGCCAGAGTGCTACCCACTTGTGCTACGAGCTGCCCAGAGGAACAAGGAAATTCTCTCTGGTGTCATGGCCAATATTTAACTGACACACTTGACAGCAAACTTCACAACCTCAGCGTGTCCCAAAGTGTTTTACCGCTGATGAAGTGAATTGTGAAGTATAGACAATGTTGTAGTACTGGAAATGTGGCAGTCAATTTCTGCAAAGCAAGATCGACACAAACCACAATGTGATAACTGCAATCACTACGTAATCCGTTCTCGTGAAAACGCATGTCTCTGGCTTCTGACTGAGAGGAGAAAGTGCAACACACTGACTCTCACTGGGATACATTCCACACACACTGACTCTCACTGGGATACAGTTCCACACACACTGACTCTCACTGGGATACAGTTCCACACACACTGACTCTCACTGGGATACAGTTCCACACACACTGACTCTCACTGGGATACATTCCACACACACTGACTCTCACTGGGATACAGTTCCACACACACTGACTCTCACTGGGATACATTCCACACACACTGACTCTCACTGGGGTACAGTTCCACACACACTGACTCTCACTGGGATACAGTTCCACACACACTGACTCTCACTGGGATACAGTTCCACACACACTGACTCTCACTGGGATACAGTTCCACACACACTGACTCTCACTGGGATACAGTCCCACACACACTGACTCTCACTGGGATACAGTCCCACACACACTGACTCTCACTGGGATACAGTCCCACACACACTGACTCTCACTGAGATACAGTTCCACACACACTGACTCTCACTGGGATACAGTTCCACACACACTGACTCTCACTGGGATACAGTTCCACACACACTGACTCTCACTGGGATACAGTCCCACACACACTGACTCTCACTGGGATACAGTCCCACACACACTGACTCTCACTGGGATACAGTCCCACACACACTGACTCTCACTGAGATACAGTTCCACACACACTGACTCTCACTGGGATACAGTTCCACAAACACTGACTCTCACTGGGATACAGTTCCACGCACACTGACTCTCACTGGGATACAGTTCCACACACACTGACTCTCACTGGGGTACAGTTCCACACACACTGACTCTCACTGGGGTACAGTTCCACACACACTGACTCTCACTGGGATACAGTTCCACACACACTGACTCTCACTGGGATACAGTTCCACACACTGACTCTCACTGGGATACAGTTCCACACACACTGACTCTCACTGGGATACAGTTCCACACACACTGACTCTCACTGGGATACAGTTCCACACACACTGACTCTCACTGGGATACAGTTCCACACACACTGACTCTCACTGGGATACAGTTCCACACACACTGACTCTCACTGGGATACAGTTCCACACACACTGACTCTCACTGGGATACAGTTCCACACACACTGACTCTCACTGGGGTACAGTTCCACACACACTGACTCTCACTGGGGTACAGTTCCACACACACTGACTCTCACTGGGATACAGTTCCACACACACTGACTCTCACTGGGATACAGTTCCACACACACTGACTCTCACTGGGATACAGTTCCACACACACTGACTCTCACTGGGATACAGTTCCACACACACTGACTCTCACTGGGATACAGTTCCACACACACTGACTCTCACTGGGATACAGTTCCACACACACTGACTCTCACTGGGATACAGTTCCACACACACTGACTCTCACTGGGATACAGTTCCACACACACTGACTCTCACTGGGGTACAGTTCCACACACACTGACTCTCACTGGGGTACAGTTCCACACACACTGACTCTCACTGTGATACAGTTCCACACACACTGACTCTCACTGGGATACAGTTCCACACACACTGACTCTCACTGGGATACAGTTCCATACACACTGACTCTCACTGGGATACAGTTCCACACACACTGACTCTCACTGGGATACAGTTCCACACACACTGACTCTCACTGGGATACAGTTCCACACACACTGACTCTCACTGGGATACAGTTCCACACACACTGACTCTCACTGGAATACAGTTCCACACACACTGACTCTCACTGGGATACAGTTCCACACACACTGACTCTCACTGAGATACAGTTCCACACACACTGACTCTCACTGGGATACAGTTCCACACACACTGACTCTCACTGGGATACAGTTCCACACACACTGACTCTCACTGGGATACAGTTCCACACACACTGACTCTCACTGGGATACAGTTCCACACACACTGACTCTCACTGGGATACAGTTCCACACACACTGACTCTCACTGGGATACAGTTCCACACACACTGACTCTCACTGGGATACAGTTCCACACACACTGACTCTCACTGGGATACAGTTCCACACACACTGACTCTCACTGGGATACAGTTCCACACACACTGACTCTCACTGGGATACAGTTCCACACACACTGACTCTCACTGGGATACAGTTCCACACACACTGACTCTCACTGGGGTACAGTTCCACACACACTGACTCTCACTGGGGATACAGTTCCACACACACTGACTCTCACTGGGATACAGTTCCACACACACTGACTCTCACTGGGATACAGTTCCACACACACTGACTCTCACTGGGATACAGTTCCACACACACTGACTCTCACTGGGATACAGTTCCACACACACTGACTCTCACTGGGATACAGTTCCACACACACTGACTCTCACTGGGATACAGTTCCACACACACTGACTCTCACTGGGATACAGTTCCACACACACTGACTCTCACTGGGATACAGTTCCACACACACTGACTCTCACTGGGATACAGTTCCACACACACTGACTCTCACTGAGATACAGTTCCACACACTGACTCTCACTGGGATACAGTTCCACACACACTGACTCTCACTGGGGTACAGTTCCACACACACTGACTCTCACTGGGGTACGGGTCCCACACACACTGACTCTCACTGGGATACAGTTCCACACACACTGACTCTCACTGGGATACAGTTCCACACACACTGACTCTCACAGGGATACAGTTCCACACACACTGACTCTCACTGGGATACAGTTCCACACACACTGACTCTCACTGGGATACAGTTCCACACACACTGACTCTCACTGGGATACAGTTCCACACACACTGACTCTCACTGGGATACAGTTCCACACACACTGACTCTCACTGGGATACAGTTCCACACACACTGACTCTCACTGGGATACAGTTCCACACACACTGACTCTCACTGGGATACAGTTCCACACACACTGACTCTCACTGGGATACAGTTCCACACACATTGACTCTCACTGGGATACAGTTCCACACACACTGACTCTCACTGGGGTACAGTTCCACACACATTGACTCTCACTGGGGTACAGTTCCACACACACTGACTCTCACTGGGATACAGTTCCACACACACTGACTCTCACTGGGATACAGTCCCACACACACTGACTCTCACTGGGATACAGTTCCACACACACTGACTCTCACTGGGATACAGTTCCACACACACTGACTCTCACTGGGATACAGTTCCACACACACTGACTCTCACTGGGATACAGTTCCACACACACTGACTCTCACTGGGATACAGTTCCACACACACTGACTCTCACTGGGATACAGTTCCACACACACTGACTCTCACTGGGGTACAGTTCCACACACACTGACTCTCACTGGGGTACAGTTCCACACACACTGACTCTCACTGGGATACAGTTCCACACACACTGACTCTCACTGGGATACAGTTCCACACACACTGACTCTCACTGGGATACAGTTCCATACACACTGACTCTCACTGGGATACAGTTCCACACACACTGACTCTCTCTGGGATACAGTTCCACACACACTGACTCTCACTGGGATACAGTTCCACACACACTGACTCTCACTGGGATACAGTTCCACACACACTGACTCTCACTGGGATACAGTTCCACACACACTGACTCTCACTGGGATACAGTTCCACACACACTGACTCTCACTGAGATACAGTTCCACACACTGACTCTCACTGGGATACAGTTCCACACACACTGACTCTCACTGGGGTACAGTTCCACACACACTGACTCTCACTGGGGTACGGGTCCCACACACACTGACTCTCACTGGGATACAGTTCCACACACACTGACTCTCACTGGGATACAGTTCCACACACACTGACTCTCACTGGGATACAGTTCCACACACACTGACTCTCACTGGGATACAGTTCCACACACACTGACTCTCACTGGGATACAGTTCCACACACACTGACTCTCACTGGGATACAGTTCCACACACACTGACTCTCACTGGGATACAGTTCCACACACACTGACTCTCACTGGGATACAGTTCCACACACACTGACTCTCACTGGGATACAGTTCCACACACACTGACTCTCACTGGGATACAGTTCCACACACACTGACTCTCACTGGGATACAGTTCCACACACACTGACTCTCACTGGGATACAGTTCCACACACACTGACTCTCACTGGGATACAGTTCCACACACACTGACTCTCACTGGGGTACAGTTCCACACACATTGACTCTCACTGGGGTACAGTTCCACACACACTGACTCTCACTGGGATACAGTTCCACACACACTGACTCTCACTGGGATACAGTTCCACACACACTGACTCTCACTGGGATACAGTTCCACACACACTGACTCTCACTGAGATACAGTTCCACACACTGACTCTCACTGGGATACAGTTCCACACACACTGACTCTCACTGGGGTACAGTTCCACACACACTGACTCTCACTGGGGTACGGGTCCCACACCCACTGACTCTCACTGGGATACAGTTCCACACACACTGACTCTCACTGGGATACAGTTCCACACACACTGACTCTCACTGGGATACAGTTCCACACACACTGACTCTCACTGGGATACAGTTCCACACACACTGACTCTCACTGGGATACAGTTCCACACACACTGACTCTCACTGGGATACAGTTCCACACACACTGACTCTCACTGGGATACAGTTCCACACACACTGACTCTCACTGGGATACAGTTCCACACACACTGACTCTCACTGGGGTACAGTTCCACACACACTGACTCTCACTGGGGTACAGTTCCACACACACTGACTCTCACTGGGATACAGTTCCACACACACTGACTCTCACTGGGATACAGTTCCACACACACTGACTCTCACTGGGATACAGTTCCACACACACTGACTCTCACTGGGATACAGTTCCACACACACTGACTCTCACTGGGATACAGTTCCACACACACTGACTCTCACTGGGATACAGTTCCACACACACTGACTCTCACTGGGATACAGTTCCACACACACTGACTCTCACTGAGATACAGTTCCACACACTGACTCTCACTGGGTTACAGTTCCACACACACTGACTCTCACTGGGGTACAGTTCCACACACACTGACTCTCACTGGGGTACGGGTCCCACACACACTGACTCTCACTGGGATACAGTTCCACACACACTGACTCTCACTGGGATACAGTTCCACACACACTGACTCTCACTGGGATACAGTTCCACACACACTGGCCAGAATTCTCTGGTCTCCGTCGCCAAAACCGTGTTTGCCGATCAGCTGGAGAATCCACGTAGGCGGCAAAATCGGGGGCGGCGTCGCTTTTGCGATCCTCCACCCCCTCTAAAACGGCGAGCTCTCGGAGTACACTGCACGCCATATGGATGGCCTCAGGATATTCCCTGACCCACCCCCCCACCCCCCCACCACGGCTGCTCCGCCCCCGACTGGCCGAGTTGCCGACGGAGCGGGTCACTCATACTATGTTGTTCTGGGAACTCGGAGTGGCGTCTGCAGACTGAATCCAGCGCCGCCACAATCGGGGGGGGGGGGGGGGGGGGGGGGGGGGGGGGTGGGGGGGGGGGGGGGTGGGGGGGGTGGGGGGGGGGGGCTGTGGGAAGTGGATTCGCGGGCAGGGGGCCTTTGACGTGGGCTGGGAGCACTGGTGGGCTGTGGTCCAGGCGTTGCGTGCCTAGCCAAAGGGGGCGGTATTTGGGAGGCCTGGTCCGCGTGCTGCCGCTGCCGTGTGCACGCGTGGCCATGGACTCGGCAGTTCTCCAGGCATATCGGCAGCTAGAGCCGGCTGCTCAATGCTGAGTGCCTGCTACCTCCCCACCAGACGGAGCACCGATTTTTCGGTCAGAAAACGCCACTCTTCCCACTCCGGCGTCAGGACAGTCTCCAAATCCGAGAATCCAGCCCACTGACTCGCACTTTGGAACGTTCCGCACACGCTGACACAATACTTGTGGAATCATCAAAAATTCCACATCTCACGGGTCCCTGGATAAAAGTCCGTTGGACGTTCATGTTGCGCCTGACTCAGAGAGACATCTGAGATGGGGAAATTATGCTGCTGATCTGGAAGGAGTTAAAATTGTGACCTCGCAGTAACACCCTCGGGCTCAGACACTCGGCAGTCACAGTTCAACTTGGGGTTAGTTGTATTTTCACAGGACATATGGAGAATGGTGGGGGGTGAGGAGCAGAATAAAAGGAGAGAGTTCTTGTAAAGACGAGCTTGATCTCTCTCTCTCACTCATAAATATACTTTGGACATGAGTTCAGCTCAGGGAGTGTCAGAGGCTCTAGGAGGTGTAACCATGAGAACAGACAGAGATGCAGATTTAGGAGCCAGTTCTCAAAGAGTTCACCGAGAAAGCTTGGAACTCAGAGTCAAACATCCATCAAGCTGCATGAAGACCCCTCATTTCTATGTGTTCTCTTCATAACTGTACATTTTGAAGGGTCAATCTGTTAATGCAGGAACAGAGGGACCTGCGTGTGTATGTACATAAATCCTTGAAGGTGGCAGAATAAAAATTTGGTTATTTAAAGAAAAAACATACATGATCCTGGACTTTATAAATAGAAGCATGGAGTCCAAAAGCAGGGAAGTTATAAATCACGGTCTATGCCGCAGCTGTGAGCGTGGTGTCCTCCACACTTTCAGAAGATGTTCGAGGCGTTGGAGAGGGCAGAGGGCAAAGGGAAGATTTACCAACTTGATCCCGGTGATTTGGCATTGCAGTTATGTGACGAGACTGGATAATCTTTAATCTTTTATTACTGTCACAAGTAGGCTTACATTAACACTGCAGTGAAGTTACTGTGAAAACCCCCTAGTCGCCACATTCCGGCGCCTGTTCGGGTACACGGAGGGGGAATTCAGAATGTTCAATTCAACTAACAGCACGTCATTCGGGACTTGTGGGAGGAAACCGGAGCACCCGGAGGAAACCCACGCAGACTCGGGGAGAACGTGCAGACTCCACACACACAGTGACCCGAGCGGGAATCGAACCCTGGTCCCCGGCGCTCTGAAGCCACAGAGCTAACCACTGTGCTACTGTGCTGTTGTTCTCGTCAGAGAGCATAAGGGGATTTAATCGTCAGATCTCGCGAGGCGCTCTTAGCGTCGCAAATCCCGCGAGAGTCCTCTTGTGAGATTTAACGGCCTCATCACGTCACCGAGTAGGACGTGACGACCATTAGATCGTGCCCAGAATGTCACAATAGAGGTGGCCATTTGGCCCAATGTGTCTGTACCAGACGTACGGGCTGAAATGGCAACGGAAACAGACTCAATAGCAACTTGAGAGTAGTAAAAGAATGGAAGACAACAGAGATCTGCATTTCTCTAGTGCCTTTCACAACCTCATCCCAAATCCTTTTGCAGCCAAGAAAGCACCTTTCGAACTGCAGCATAGAGGTAGCCCATTTGTGTGAGGCAAGCTCTCACAAGCAGCAATCTGATAATGGGCTAAGTTATTGATTTTATTAACATTGGTTGAAGGATAAATATTTGCCCCTGACACCAGGGATAACTCTCCTTCAAATATTACTCAGGAATCTCCGACCTGACAAGGGCCTGAATTTTACATCTAATGTGAAATCAGCACCTATGACAGTGTGACACTCGCTCAGTCCTGCACTGGGAGCATCAGTCTAGGTTAGGTGCACAAATCTTATGGGTGGGGTTTAAATCCCGTGATCTTTGGACAGTTATCCATGAGTGGGATAGAAGCGAGAGAGAGAGAGGGAGAGAGACCTCTAAATTCTCCAGCTACCCATTGTCCAGGAAACATGACCAGAATGAAAGAGGAAATTGCTTATTGCTTCACACAGATTGACTCCCCCCCTTCCCATCCAAAACCTGTCTCCATCCCTCCCTCCAGACACCTTCAATCTCCCATCCTTCCCCTCTCCTTCCCCTCTGCTCCTCTCACACCCCTCATCCACCTCCCCTCCTCTTCCCTTCCCCACTTCCCCTCCCCTCTTTTCCCAACTCTCCCACTTCTCTCCTCCAACTTTCCCTCTCCAAAATCCTCCCCTCTTTCCTTCCTACCAATTTCCTTCTCTCTCTGCCTCCTCACTTCTCCACCCCTATTATCCTCCCCCTCCCCTCTGCTCCCCTCCCCCAACCCTCTGCCAGTCCACCATTCCCTTCCCCTGCCTTTCCACACTCCCGGGTTCCAGATGTGGTGCTTTGTTTTAGTCCCCAGTGGTCCTTATTTATTAAATGAATCGTGTAAAAAGTATCCACCCAGATGCCTGTTAATGTCTGAAAACGGAAAAAATAAACCTGGATTGTTAAAAGTTTAATTACAACATTTTTGTCACAGATGTATCATATATTCACTTTGAAATAAGATCGACCACGATAAAATTAAAATACCCCAGGTGTTAAAACATAGAACATAGAACTGTACAGCACAGTACAGGTCCTTCGGCCCACGATGTTGTGCCGAACTAGTCTGAAACTAAGATCAAATCAACCTACTCCCAATCATTCTAGTGCACTCCATATGCCTATCCAATAACCGCTTGAAAGTTCCTAAAGTGTCCGACTCCACTACCATAGTTGGGAGTGCGTTCCACGCCCCAACCACTCTCTGAGTAAAGAACCTACCTCTGACATCCCTCCTATATCTTCCACCATGAACCTTATAGTTATGCCCCCTTGTAACAGCTACATCCACCTGAGGAAAAAGTCGCTGAACGTCCACTCTATCTATCCCTCTCATCATCTTATACACCTCAATTAAGTCACCTCTCATCCTCCTTCACTCCAATGAGAAAAGCCCTAGCTCCCTCAACCTTTCCTCATAAGACCTACCCTCCAATCCAGGCAGCATCCTGGTAAATCTCCTTTGCACCCTTTCCAATGCTTCCACATCATTCCTATAATGAGGTGACCAGAACTGCACACAATACCCCAAATGTGGTCTAACCAAGGTCTTGTACAGTTGCAGTATAACTTCACGGCTCTCAAACTCAATCCCCCTGTTAATAAATGCTAACACATGATAGGCTTTCTTCACGGCTCTATCCACTTGGGTGGCAACTTTCAGAGATCTATGGACATGAACTTCGAGATCTCTGTGCTCCTCCACATTCTTCAGAACCCTGCCGTTAACCCTGTAATCCACATTCAAATTTGTCCTACCAAAATGAATCACCTCACACTTATCAGGGTTAAACTCCATCTGCCACTTTTCAGCCCAGCTCTGCATCCTATCAATGTCTCTTTGCAGCCTACAACAGCCCTCCACCTCATCCACTATTCCACCAATCTTGGTGTCATCAGCAAATTTACTGACCCAACCTTCAACTCCATCATCCAAGTCATTGATAAAAATCACAAATAGCAGAGGACCCAGCACTGATCCCTATGGTACACCGCTGGTGACTAGGCTCCAGGATGAAAATTTACCATCTACCACCACCCTCTGTCTTCTATGTGATAGCCAGTTACTGATTCAATCGGCCAAATTTCCCGCTATGCCGTGCCTCCTTACTTTCTGCATGAGCCGACCATAGGGAACCTTATCAAACGCCTTACTAAAATCCATGTATACGACATCAACTGCTCTACCTTCATCTATGTACTTAGTTTCCTCCTCAAAGAATACAATCAAACTTGTGAGGCATGACTTACCCCTCACAAATCCGTGCTGATTGTCCTGGATTAAGCTGTATCTTTCCAGATGATCATAAATCCTATCCCTCAGGACCCTTTCCAATAATTTACCGATGACCAAAGTGAGACTAACCGGCCTATAATTCCCAGGGTTATATCTATTCCCTTTCTTGAACAAGGGGGCAACATTCGCCTCTCTCAGTCTTCTGGCACTATTCCTGTAGACAGTGAGGACATAAAGATCAAAGCCAAAGGCTCTGCAATCTCATCCCTCACCTCCCAAATAATCCTAGGATATATCCCATCAGGCCCAGGGGACTTATCTATGCTCAAGCTTCTCAAAATTTCTAAAACATCTTCCTTCCGAATATCTACCTCCTCCAGCCTACCAGCCTGTATCGCACTCTCCTCCTCAACAACATGGCCCCTCTCCTTTGTGAACACTGAAGAAAAGTATTAATTTCAGGCCTCTCCTATATCTTCAGACTCCATGCAGACGTTTCCACTACTGTCCTTGACCGGCCCTAACTTCACCTTGGTCATTCTTTTATTCCTCACGTAAGTGTAAAAAGCCTTGGGGTTTTCCTTGATCCTACCCGCCAAGGATTTCTCATGCCCCCTCCTAGGTCTTCTAAGCCCTTGTTGTGCGGTATCAGGGATAATAAAACCTTAAAATGGTAACAAGTGAATATTAATGTTCACAAGAACTGTCTGAAGGGCCAACAAATTTATGAAACCTGTTCCTTTGACCACCTCCATCCATTTCACTAGAAGACAGAAGTCTGAGGTGGGCCTGATGGAGATCTTTAAAAGGTTTGATTGGAGGGCGGAATGTGGCACAGTGGTTAGCACTGGGACTGCTGTGCTGAGGACCCGGGTTCGAATCCCGGCCCTGAGTCACTGTCCGTGTGGAGTTTGCACATTCTCCCCATGTCTGCGTGGGTTTCACCCCCGCGACCCAAAGATGTGCAGGGTAGGTGGATTGGCCACGCTAAATTGCTCCTTCATTGGAGAATAAAAAATAGAATCCAAAACCAGGGTCATGAATAAAAGATTGTCACTAATAAACCCAACAGACAATTCAGGACAAACACCTTTAATTAGAGAGCGGTTACAATGTGGTATTCACTGTCACAAGTAAAGATTGAGGAAAATACTATTAATGATTCCATAAGCTTTCGAACACTCATGGAAAAGGACGAGTGTTGTCCTGGGGTTAAGGTGCTAAATTGGGGGAAAGCTAACTACAACCAGATTAGGCAGGATTTGGAGACTGTTGTTTGGGAGAGGTTGTTTGAGGGTAAATCCACATTTGGCATGTGGGAGTCTTTGAAGGAGCAGTTGATGGGAGTGCAGGGCATGTGCCGGTAAACAGGAAGGACAGAAAAGGTAAGATTTTGGAACCATGGATGACCAGGGAAATTGAGAATCTTGTCAAAAAGAAAAAAGATGCATACGTGAGGTACAGGTAACTAGAAACAGATGAAGCACTTGAGGAATACAAGGAAAGTAGACAAGAGCTCAAGCAGGGAGTTAGGAAGGCAAAAAGGGGTCACGGAATATCCTTGGCAGACAGGATTTTTAAAAATAATAAATTCAGAGTACCCAATTATTTCTTCCAATTAAGGGGCAATGTAGCATGGCCAATCCACCTAACCTGCACATCTTTGGGTTGTGGGGGGCAAAACCCACGCAGACACGGGGAGAAGATGCAAACTCCACATGGACAGTGACCCAGGGCCAGGATTCAAACCTGGGACCTCAGCGCCGTAGGCAGCAATGCTAACCACTGTGCCACCGTGCTTCCCCAGCAGACAGGATTAAGGAGAATCCCAAGGCATTTTATACGTATATTAGGAACAAGAGGGGAGTTCAAGAAAGAGTTGGTCCACTTAAAGACAAAGGAGGGAAATTATGTGCAGAACCAGAGGAAGTAGGTGGTGTCCTTAATGAGTATTTTGCATCGGTATTCACAAAGGAGATGGATACGTTGATTGGTGGTGCCTCAGAGGGATGTGTAAACATTTTGGAACAGGTCGTTATTATGAGGAAGGAACTGTTAGGTGTGTTAAAAAGCATTAAGGTAGACAAATCCCCAGGGCTAGCTGGCATCTATCCCAGATTACTGAGGGAGACAAGAGATGAAACTTCTGGGCCTCTGACAGAAATCTTTGTTTCCTCGTTGGCCACAGGTGAAATCCCAGAGGATTGGAGGATAGCCAATGTTGTACCATTATTTAACAAGGGTTGTAAGGATAATCCAGGTAATTATAGGTGAGTGAGCTTGACGTCAGTGACTGAAATTGTTGGAAACGATTCTCAGAGATGCGGAGCTGGATTCTCCAATAATGGGGCTATGTTCTTTCGCTCTGGACTTTCCTTAAGGAAGTCCTGAGTGATTCTCCCATCTGCAGGGGGCTGGCAGGGCCCTGGAGTGCTCCTTGTAGCTCTGGCTGCGGATTCAGGGTCCTGCACTTCTGGTCGGGAGTCTGCGCATGCGCACGGCGGCAGCCTGAATAGACTTCTTACTATTCTATATATAAACCACCCCGAACCCCTCGATTAGATTCCAGTCTGTAACTCACTCCCGGGTATCTGTTATTCTATATATAAACCACCCCGAACCCCCCGATTAGATTCCAGTCTGTAACTCACACCCGGGTATCTGTTATTCTATATATAAACCACCCCGAGCCCCTCGATTAGATTCCAGTCTGTAACCCACTCCCGTGTATCTGTTATTCTATATATAAACCACCCCGAACCCCTCGATTAGATTCCAGTCTGTAACTCACTCCCGGGTATCTGTTATTCTATATATAAACCACCCTGAACCTCTCGATTAGATTCCAGTCTGTAACTCACTCCCGGGTATCTGTTATTCTATATATAAACCACCCCGAACCCCTCGATTAGATTCCAGTCTGTAACTCACTCCCGGGTATCTGTTATTCTATATATAAACCACCCCGAACCCCTCGATTAGATTCCAGTCTGTAACTCACTCCCGGGTATCTGTTATTCTATATATAAACCACCCCGAACCCCTCGATTAGATTCCAGTCTGTAACTCACTCCCGGGTATCTGTTATTCTATATATAAACCACCCCAAACCCCTCGATTAGATTCCAGTGTGTAACTCACTCCGGGGTATCTGTTACTCTATATATAAACCACCCCGAACCCCTCGATTAGATTCCAGTCTGTAACTCACTCCCGGGTATCTGTTATTCTATATATAAACCACCCCGAACCCCTCGATTAGATTCCAGTCTGTAACTCACTCCCGGGTATCTGTTATTCTATATATAAACCATCCCCGAACCCTTCGATTAGATTCCAGTCTGTAACTCACTCCCGGGTATCTGTTATTCTATATATAAACCACCCCGAACCCCCCGATTAGATTCCAGTCTGTAACTCACTCCCGGGTATCTGTTATTCTATATATAAACCATCCCCGAACCCTTCGATTAGATTCCAGTCTGTAACTCACTCCCGGGTATCTGTTATTCTATATATAAACCACCCCGAACCCCTCGATTAGATTCCAGTCTGTAACTCACTCCCGGGTATCTGTAATTCTATATATAAACCACCCCGAACCCCTCGATTAGATTCCAGTCTGTAACTCACTCCCGGGTATCTGTTATTCTATATATAAACCACCCCGAACCCCTCGATTAGATTCCAGTCTGTAACTCACTCCCGGGTATCTGTTATTCTATATATAAACCACCCCGAACCCCTCGATTAGATTCCAGTCTGTAACTCACTCCCGGGTATCTGTTATTCTATATATAAACCATCCCCGAACCCTTCGATTAGATTCCAGTCTGTAACTCACTCCGGGGTATCTGTTATTCTATATATAAACCACCCCGAACCCCTCGATTAGATTCCAGTCTGTAACTCACTCCCGGGTATCTGTTATTCTATATATAAACCATCCTGAACCCTTCGATTAGATTCCAGTCTGTATCTCACTCCTGGGTATCTGTTATTCTATATATAAACCACCCCGAACCCCTCGATTAGATTCCAGTCTGTAACTCAATCCCGGGTATTTGTTATTTTATATATAAGCCACCCCGAACCCCTCGATTAGATTCCCAGCACTCCCAGCAGAACGCTGATGGGGATGAGGGGAAGATGTGTTTCATGGAAGCGTGGTGCTGGGGTAAGTTGAAATGTCAGAGGGGGGAGGGGGGGGGGGGGGGGAGGAGGGGATGGAAGACCCTAACTTGGTTCTGGGAGGGAGGGGTTGGGGTGAGGCCAGATATTAGGGAAATGGGTTGAATGTCCAGTTAACCACAGGCTGGGGGGGGGGGGGGGGGGGGGGGGGGGGGGGAAGGGGGGGGGACCTCAGTGAAGGAAAAAAGCAGACACGTCAGAAGCACCATTTTTGAACAGTTGCACCGGAAAACATGGCAGCGGCCATACTGGAACCCTGACCTACCAACCGTGACCCACATCCCACCCCCTGGCCAGCCCCCACCATTCCCCCCAGCCCTAGCAGAAGCCCCCACCCCCTGGCCAGCCCCCACCAGTCCCCCCAGCCCTAGCAGAAGCCCCCACCCCCTGGCCAGCCCCCACCATTCCCCCCAGCCCTAGCAGAAGCCCCCACCCCCTGGCCAGCCCCCACCATTCCCCCCAGCCCTAGCAGAAGCCCCCTCCCCCTGGCCAGCAGCACGGATCCCGGACCAGTGGGGCGGCGCTGGACACTGTCCGCAGCCGGAACGCTGGGTTCCCGACCTCTGGGACCACACGTGGACCTTGCCGTCGGGAACCCGGCCCTATGGGGGCGGAGCACCACAGGTGGGCTCGCCAATGACGCGTCAATGGCATTGCAACGGTTTGGAGGGGGCTGAGCATGGCGGACCGGCATCAAACCGCGCCTGCCCAGATACCGACGTCGGAACCCATTCGCTGCCCGATCGCCGATCACGATTTCGGCACTGCGTTGTGGAGAATCCCACTCTGTTAGTCTCCAAACTCTCAGCAAGGTCACTTTCAAGTTTTATAAATGGTTATACTTTAAACAGGCTATTTCCTTTAAAGGTGGACTGAAATTGGGAGATTAACGGACAGCTAATTAGAATTTCTACCTGAATACAAATCCTACGTGATTCGTGTTGCCATGGAGATGGGCTTTGAGAGGGGGAGGCATTGTAGGATCGGGTTGCATGTTGTTTTCTTAAAATACCCCCAAACCTCATAGACAGCCTGTGAGAATGCAAGATACAGAAAGAGAGAGAACCAGAGATAGATACAACAAGTGCTTATTTATCACAATAATGCAGGTGAGAATTCATCCACAGATGCGTGGCAAGGCGGCACAGTAGATAGCACTGCTGCCTCACAGCTCCAGGGTCCCGGGTTCAATTCCAACCTCGGGTGACTGTCTGTGTGGAGTTTGAACTTTCTTCCCCGTGTCTGCGTGCATTTCCCCCGGGTGCTCCGGCTTCCTCCCACAGTTCAAAAATGTGCAGGTTAGGTGGATTGGCCGTGTTAAATTGCCCCTTAGTCTCCAAAAGGTTAGGTGCATTACGGGATAGGGTGGAGGCTTAAGTAGGGTGCTCTTTCCCAGGGCTGGTGCAGATGCGATGGGCTGAATGGCCTCCTTCTGCACAGTAAATTCTGTGATTCCATTAAAAAACCAAGTAAGTGACGATTGTTAAGATTCACCTAGCTTTGGCTGGAGGGAGGAATCTCCAGAATAACCCTCACTGCAAAAGCCAGTTTGGGGATTATAAATTATTGGATGGAAAAGGAAAATAAGTGGAGAAGCTCTTGGGAGCTAAGAATCACTCTGGATTTGTTCCGGGAAAATAGAGTGTCTACTTAAGGGGCAGACTAAAGTACAGTCGTGGAGGGAGACTTCCAGTCGCATTAAAGAATTGACAAGGGAATTTTAGAAGTTGCCTATGAAATAATTATTAGTTAGTGTTGCTTTTAGTCGGTTTGTGATAGTCAAAATCTTAAAACTTGAAATCTTGTTCTTGAATTCCTTTAAATTTGCCACTGGGTTCATTACTGCTCAAGAGCAGGGACACGCAGAGTGCACAGTACAAGTCCTTTTAAATCGCCAGAAACCAGGTCACATAAAAATGCAAGAATGTAAAAAAAAAATCATTCTGCAGAAGCTCTGGGCAGTGATGGGTTGCTGGGGTACTTTGGAGGGCAGTTAGAAGGCAACAATGTTGGTGTAGGGACTGAAGTAATATGCAAGCCAAGCCATGTGAGGAGAGCAGGATCTCTTCCCTAAAGGACATCAATAAACTATTGCATTTAAAACAGACATGGGGAGAATGTGTGCAAACCCCACACAGACAGAGACCCAGGGCCACAATCGAACCCGGGTCCAAGACGCTGTGAGGCAGTAGTGCTAACCATTGTGCCACCTTGCCGCCCGAACCATTGCATTTTTACAACAATCTTATAGCTTCTTGGTCAGGGTGGCATAGTGGTTAGCACAGTTGCTTCACAGCTCCAG
Source organism: Scyliorhinus canicula (assembly GCF_902713615.1). Taxonomy (NCBI): domain Eukaryota; kingdom Metazoa; phylum Chordata; class Chondrichthyes; order Carcharhiniformes; family Scyliorhinidae; genus Scyliorhinus; species Scyliorhinus canicula. Next base: position 4,285,464 of record NC_052164.1, read on the forward strand.
GGTCCCAGGTTCGATTCCTGGCTTGGGGCACTATCTGTGCGGAGTCTTCACGTTCTCCCTGTGTCTGCGTGGGTTTCCTCCGGGTGCTCCGGTTTCCACCCACAGTCCAAAGATGGGCAGGTTAGGATTGGCCATGCTAAATTGCCCTCAGTGTCCAAAAAATGTTAGTGGGGGTTACGGGGTTAGTGTGGGCTGCTCTTTGTAAGGGCCGGTGCAGACTCGATGGGCCGAATGGCCTCCTTTTGCACTGCAGGGATTCTATGATTCTATGAGTTTTACTGAGACCAAAATTTTTTATTTCCAGATTTTTACAACTCAATTCTAATTCGCCAACTGTTTAAGGCAGGATATGAACTCACATCCTTTGGATTATTTGCTGCTGTAATAGAAGATCGGAAATACTGTCCCACTTCAACCCTCTGCTCCCAGCAACATATAACCAAGCAATCGCTATCACCTTCAGAAGTGGAGGCAATGAATATTTTTCCTTTTTTGTTACCAATGGGAGTCTGGTGTCAGATAGCAGGGACAAGATTCTCTGACTCTTACCCCGATAGTGAAGTCCCCGGTGTGACGGAGAATCCAGCGTCGGCCAGGAAACAGAATTGGCACCCGTCGCCGACCCTGTTCCAATGCCCTGGTCCCCCGCTGGTGGCAGACCAAGGAAGTCTTCAAGGAACACCATCCCCTCCAGAATGCAAATCCTGCCCACTCCACTCCTACCAAACTGGTCCCCCTACCAGAGACCCATCCATAAGAGAGACTCCCACGAGAGAACCCCCATAATAGAGACATCCAGCAGAGACCCCCACATTAGAGAGACCCCCACTAGCGACCCCCCATAAGAGAGATCTCCATCATGATTACAGATACCCAAACTAAAAAGCCTCATTACAGAGACGTCCATCAACTCCCCCCCTCCCCATTAGAGAGACCCCTGCTTGGAAACTAAAGAGCCATACAGACAGAATAGTGGAAAAAAACACTGCCTTAAAGCACACCTGTGCAACGAAGCAGCACCAACAAATTCCTAGAAACTGAAACCACATCAGCTGGGTTTAAACCCCCTCAAATCTTTGTCTGCAATGCTTTCATTCATTTAATTGTGAAATAGATTTTACTAGGCTGTGATTGACAGATTTCAAGCAGCCAGCTGTGAAACTAACCATAGCTCTTGGACCACAGCAAAGGCAGCTAAGTGCTTTCTGCAGAGAAAAAGAGGAAGTAAGACCAATTACGTGTCTTTCATGGGTCCAGGAGCTGTCACTCATAGCTAGATGTTTATTCTTAAATAATTTCTCTCTTTTTCTTCCAATTAAGCGGCAATTTAGCCAATCCACATGCCTTGCACATTTTTTTTTCTTTCTTTTTTTTATAAATTTAGAGTACCCAATTCATTTTTTCCAATTAAGGGGCGATTTAGTGTGGTCAGTCCATCCACACTGCACATCCCTGGGCTGCGGGGGCGATACCCACACAGACACGGGGAGAATGTGCAATCTCCAGACGGACAGCGACCCAGAGCCGGGATCGAACTTGGCACTTTGGCATCGTGAGGCAGCAGGGCTAACCCACTGTGCCACCGTGCTGCCCATACCTTTCACATTTTTAGGCTGTGGGAGTGAGACCCACGCAGACACAGGGAGGATGTGCAAACTCCACATGGACAGTGGCCCGGGGCTGGGATCAAACCCAGGTCCTTGGTGCCGTGCGGCAGCAGTGCTAACCACTGTGCCACCCTGCCGCCTACAGCTAAATGTTTATAAAATTGTGGTTCGTTTGACAGCTGACTATTTGAAATCCACTCAAGCGAGAAGGGAATTGAGGTTAAACAATTCAGACAGCTGGGTGTGTGTGCAAGCTGACAATCACAGCCTCATCAAATCAATTTCACATTGATGCGAATGAAAGCCTTGCAGATCAAAGATCTGAGGGGGTTTAAACCCAGCTGATGTGGTTTCCCTTTCGAGGAGTTTACAGGTGCTACTTCCTCTGTCTGAGCCAGGAGGTGTAGGGGGCAGGTGAGTTTTAAAGCAATGATTTTTGGTTTTCACTGTCTCTGTCTGGATTGATTTCCAGCTTCCAGGCAGGGGTCTGTGTAATGGGGGTGGTTTCTGGTGGGGTCTCTGTAATGGGAGGGTCTCTGGTGGGGGTCTCCATTAGTGGGGTCTCTGGTGGGTATCAGTGTGGGGGCCGGGGGACCTTTGCACCATGGGGATGGGGGGGGGGGATGTGACCCAGAAAACCATGTGTGGCTGGGCAGAATTGCATTGTGGGTGGGAGACGGCCTAGCTGCCGGACGTTGCTATCGGGCCACCCGCTCGAAATGGGGAGGCGATTGTGGGAATCGCGAGGGAATCCCTCGCAATCCTTGACATGCATAAAATTGCGTGACATGGGATGGCGAATCGCTATGGATTCCTACTCCCAGTGCGAGTGCAAATCGAGTCGATTCATCTCCAGCGGAAGTGCACAGTCTCCCAAATGCCAAATCATAGAATCAGAGGGCGGGATTCTCCCGCAATTGGCGGGGCGCCCATACCTTCGCCAAGAGCGGCGCGAACCATTCTGTCGTTGGGCTGCCCGGATTCTGCGGAATCCTCCGAACGTCCGGGGGCTAGGCCGACGCTGGAGGGGTTGGCGCCGGGCCAACTGGCACCGAAGGGCTGCCGCCGGCCAGCCGAGTTGGCGCATGTGCAGGACTGCCGGCGTGATTCCTGCACATGCGCAGGGGGTTTCTTCTCCACTCCGTCCATGGCGGAGCCTGACAGAGGCCGGAGCGGAGAGAAAGAGTGCCCCCACGGCACAGGCCCGCCCGCAGATTGGTGGGCCTCGATCGCAGGCCAGGCCACCGTGAGGGCCCCCTCCCCGGGGCAGGATCCCCCCACGCCCCCACCGAGGACCCCGCTAGATGGCCGACAAGCCAGGTCCCACCGGGATGGACCATGTCCATTTCCTGCCGGCGGGATTGGCCGCTCAGCCCATCGGGGCCTTGAGAATTGCGGGGGGGGGGGGGGGGGGGGGGGGGGGGGGGGGGAAACGGCTGCCAACGGCGCCTGACCAGCGCGGCGTGATCCCTGCCCTCGCCTGAAAACCGGTGCCAGATAATTCGGCAGCCGGCGTCGGAGAGGCGGGGCCGGATTCACGCCGGCGGGGGGGTCGGAGAATCCCACCCATAGTATTTACAATGGAAAGAAGGAGGCCATTCGGCCCATCGAGTCTGCCCCAGCCCTTAGAAACAACACACTACTTAAGGCCACACATCCACCCTGTCCCCGTAACCCAGTAACCCCTCCTAACCCTTTTGTCACTAAGGGACAATTTAGCATGGCCAATCCAGCTAACCCACACATCTTTGGACTGTGGGAGGAAACCTGGGCACCCAGAGGAAACCCACGCACACACGGGGAAAACATTCAGACTCCGCACAGTCACCCGAGGCCGGAATCGAACCCAGGACCCTGGCGATGTGAGGCGGCAGTGCTAACCACTGTGCCACTGTGCCTCCCTGGCTCAGAACTGCGAGGGGGGGGGGGGTCCTGGAGGAGATTCTGAAGATTATCAGAGGAGTTTGATCGGTAGATGGACAGAAAATGCTGCCACTTGCCGAACTGGGCACCATATATATAAGAGAGTTCCTAATAAAATCTAACATAGCTTCTTTATCCAGAGAATGAGGCCTCATTACCACAGGGCGTGGGCGAGGTAAATATCATGGATACATTTAATGGAAGCTGGATAAATAGACGAGGGAGAAAGGAATAGAAGGATATGTTGATGGAGTGAAATTCAGTGAGGCTCGTGTGGAGCACAAACCACTTTATACCATCGATCAGTTGGGTTGAATGGTCTGTTTCTGTGCAGCACACTCGATGTAATCATAATAATTTGTGTGTTTCTCTCTCTCTATGCTGTTGTGTTGTGCTATTCTGCTAAGAATCAGTGAGTGGCCCACTGCTATTACACAGCAAGGAATCCCTGGGGTATTGCAATCATCGGCTTGTGGTCCAGGGACAGCATTCACCGTTCGTATTAACCTTGTCGGATTCAAGGCTGAGTAAATACAACCCCTTTTGACAGGATATCCCCTGGATCTCGATCACCGGCCCCCCTCACAAAACCAGAGAGAATGTTGTCATGGCGACCACACTACAGACTTTGTCTACGTGCGGGTTAAACAATTGCTCTGTTTTTTTTTATAAAGCCAAAATCTTTCACGGAGGTCATTTGACAGGCTGCTGGGAGCAGTCTACACGTTGCAGGCAAACACTCGCAGCACAATGGGAAACGCAAACAGCAACCGAGGTGCCATTTTGTTTCTGTCCCCTGGTCTGTTGTTTAATTAGGACCTGGTCATAATTAATCTTGTAACAAGTCAAAGTGCTTTGCACTGTGTCCTTGTTAAGGGTGTGCAAGTCCTTACGCAAATAATCCCTGAATTTTAACTCATTAAACTTTTAAGTTTTTCAGTCAGGGGAGAACCGGTTTCTCAATGTTTTCAGCTCCACATTTCAAGTTGGCAAAATGAGTCCCGGCTCCTGCTGATTGGAATCTGAACCATATACATTTCATATCAGGATCCGGCACACAAGAAAGAGGCTGGTGTAACATAGCATCATATATCCCAAAGGAACAGGAACACAATAATCAGCCCCTTCAAGCTGGCTGCATTATTCAGTGATCATGGCTGATCAGGTCTGGATAGAATGGACGTGAAGAGGATGTTTCCACTAGTAGGAAAATCTAGAAGCTGAGGACACAATCTCAGACTAAAGGGGCGATCCTATGAGGAGGAATTTTTTCAGCCAGAGGGTGGTGAATCTGTGGAACTCTTTGCCGCAGGAGGCTGTGGAGGCCAAATCGCTGAGTGTCTTTAAGACAGAGACAGATAGGTTCTTGATTAATAAGGGGATCAGGGGTTATGGGGAGAAGGGGGATGAGAAAAATATCAGCCATGATTGAATGGCGCATCAGACTCGATGGGCCGAGTGGCCTAATTCTGCTCCTATGTCTAATGGTCTTATGGCTCCATCTACCCACCTTCATTTTGTATTAACTCAGGTAAAATTAATCATGTGATCTGTTGCTGCAGTGCAGCAAACAGCAAGATCACACTGACAATGAGGTGAAGGGCCACTTCTTTCATTGTCTCCCATGTTTACACACGGCGTGAAGGAAGATGTTGATTCAAAGTTTTAAAATATAAATTTAGAGTCCTCAATTATTATTTTCCAATTAAGGGGCAATTTAGCGTGGCCAATCCACCTACCCTGCACATCTTTGGGTTGTGGGGGGTGCGACCCACGTGGACACGGGGAGAATGTGCAAACTCCACACGGACCGTGGCCTGGGACCGTGAGGCAGCTGTGCTAACCACTGCACCACCATGCTACCCACTGTGGATTCAAAGTTGCTGGAATTGTAGAATTGCTGCCAAAATTGAACAAACAACTACAACCACTGGATCTGATCAGAGAGTCCGTGGTTGAAACTTGTGGATTCAAGATCCACTCTCGAGACTTGACCAACAAACCCAGGCTGACATTCCCATTCATTCCTCAGGGCTGTCTGTATCAGACACATTGCAGCAACTTTTGGTGGGAAACAATTCAACAGCAAGGTATCACAAACAGCATTAGATAAATGACCAGCCTATTCTTTGATGTTTACTCCAGGATTCAGCACCAAACACTGACTGGGCAGGTGAAGCACGGGGTTAGATACAGAGTAAAGCTCCCTCTACATTGTCCCCATCAAACACTCCCAGGACAGGTACAGCACGGGGTTAGATACAGAGTAAAGCTCCCTCTCCACTGTCCCCACAAACACTCCCAGGACAGGTACAGCACGGGGTTAGATACAGAGTAAAGCTCCCTCTACATTGTCCCCATCAAACACTCCCAGGACAGATACAGCACGGGGTTAGATACAGAGTAAAGCTCTCTCTACACTGTCCCCATCAAACACTCCCAGGACAGGTACAGCACGGGGTTAGATACAGAGTAAAGCTCCCTCTACATTGTCCCCATCAAACACTCCCAGGACAGGTACAGCACGGGGTTAGATACAGAGTAAAGCTCCCTCTACACTGTCCCCATCAAACACTCCCAGGACAGGTACAGCACGGGGTTAGATACAGAGTAAAGCTCTGTGTATATTAAGCTGTGTGTTATTTGGTTGTTCTGAGATGGGTGTATATTAAGAAGCGTATGTTGCACTGAGGGTTCACTGAGGGTCAAATAAAGTTCAAAAGAAGTTCAACTTTTCCTGAGAGAGGAGATTTGAGTTTCTAATGAGCGTGGTCTGTGAGCAGCATTAGCAATTGGTGAGAAAGTGCTCACTAAATGAACAGTCTGTTTTATCGACCCCATTGTCTGCCTGGCCTCTCTGGAAAGCCCTGGGTTTTGCTGGCGTGCTGTGACCCTGAGTGCCCCCCAGGTTGACCCATTGCTGACCATCATGGGTACCCCATCCTGTCCTCCGCAATGACAACAGTTTGCATTTATATAGCACCTTCAACAAAGGAAAATGTCCCGAGGCATTACTCGGAGCGCAATCAAATAAACTCTGTCAGGGATACATAATGGGGTCAATAAAACTCCAGATTCAGTTGGTGAGCAGTTTCTCACTGATTCCCAATACTCTTCGCACATGATACTCAGAACAACCTCCTCTCAGGAAACATTGAACTTCATTTGAACTTTAGTTGACCCTCGGTGACCGTAAGGATATATTAGGACAGGAGATGAAAAGCTTAGTCAACGGGGTAGGTTTATAAAGAATGTGTTAAAGGAAGCGAGAGAGGTAAAGAGAAGAGGTTTGACGAGGGAATTCCAGCGTTTAGGGTTGAAGGTATGGCCACCAATGGTGGAATGTTTACATTGAAGAATGGTCAAAAGGCCAGAATTCGAGGAGCGCAGAGATCTTGGGGGGCTGTGGGGCTGGATGAGGTTACAGAGATAGGGAGGGGCAAGTCCATGGAGAGATGTGCGGGCTTTGCCGGATTGACAGCCAGTACGGGAGTGTGAGGTGAAAGGGACTTGGTGCAAGGGAATAACGGCCAGGCGGGGTGAACTCTGGCTGATGTGAGACCTTCCCCGGTGTGAGACCAGATGTCCTTCAGCAATCGGCTGACTGACTGCCGACCAGGATGGGAACTGGAGCTGCCTTCGTCTGAAAACACAGTTACTTAACATAGTCACAGGCACATTATTTTGTTAATGATCAGAAATGTTAGTGATAAGGGCAGCACAGTATCACAGTGGTTAGCACTGTGCAGGGTCGGTGAATTGGTCACGCTAAATTGTCCCTTCAAACTGGAAAAAAAGAATTGGGTACGCTAAATTTATTTTAACATTTTTAAAAAAGAAATGTTAGAGAAAGGGGATTACATTCTACCCTAAAACTCAAACCGGGCAGCTCGATGGCGCAGTGGTTAGCACTGCTGCCTCACGGTGCCGAGGTCCCAGGTTCAATCCCGGCTCTGGATCACTGTCCATGTGGAGTTTGCACATTCTTCCCGCGTCTGTGTGGGTCTCACCCCCACAACCCAAAGATGTGCAGGGTAGGTGGATTGCCCCTGAATTGGAAAATAATAATTGGGTTCTCACAAAAGAAAAACTCTGAAATCCAGCATTTTATTCAGCAAAAAGACACTCGGATTGAGAGTTAAATTCTGAGGATAGTTTTTCAGGATCGGCCCGTGTTCCTTTGAATACAGATTACGGGGCAATTTACGTGAGGTATTTAAGTTGGTTAAAGGAATTGATTGGGTAGATAGAAACCATTTCCCCTGGTGGGGTAAATCCAGAATAAAGGGTCAGAGCCTTAAAGTTCAAGCCAGGCTCTTTGGGTGATGTCACAAAGCACCTCTGGAGCTGTTTAGCACAGGGCTAAATCGCTGGCTTTGAAAGCAGGCCAGCAGCACGGTTCGATTCCCATAACAGCCTCCCCGAACAGGCGCCGGAATGTGGCGACTAGGGGCTTTTCACAATAACTTCATTTGAAGCCTACTTGTGACAATAAGCGATTTTCATTTTTCATTCATTTCTTCACACAAAGGGGAGAGGAAATCTGGAACCCTCTCCTCAAAATGGTGGTGAGGCTGGGGATCAATTGTAAATGTCAAAACTGAGAGTGTTAGATTAATGTTGGGGGTTGAGGGTCACAGGGCCAAGGCAGATGTGTGGAGTTAAGGTTCGGGTTTGCTATGATCTAATTGAATGGTGGCACAGGTTCAAAGGGCTGAATGGCCTCCTCTTGCTCCGGAATGTTCCTCCAACCCGCTCTGAAAGAATCACTTCAATCTTGAATCACATTATGTCACCACAGAGAATTCTAACCCGGCCCCCAGCTCCTGTGCCGAAGGTTTGAAAGATGAAAGGGATACTTCTCATTCCAACCCCACACTGTCTGTGGGACAAATAGTTAATACCATTTCTCTCTGATACTGATCCAGGCCCCTGCACCACTCTCCAATGATTAGTCTCAGATATTTATCACACTGAAAGGGTATTACTGCCTTATCTCTCCCAGTAGGTTCAAATGACAAATGCTATTGTTGAGCCCCAAATGAATGACCACCAAGGTTTGAGACTAATAATGCACATTCACCCTGGCAAGGGGTCACGGAAAGTATTACAAGGCTGGCCTGGAGCTTTACTGAGGAATGGATTTTGAAGATTCTCAAACATTCAAGTCTGTTCTGTTTGACTTCAAGTCAAATGAAAGAATCTGTATTTCTAACAACCTCAGAACGTGTGTCACTGCCAATTACATTTTTAACGATAGCCCCCATTGCAGAGAAACACCACAACCAATGTACACAAGAACCAAAGTGATAGACGCACTGTTAGATAATTTGGACAGTGTGAATTCTCCCTCGGTGGACCCAAATGTGGCGACTAGGGGATTTTCACAGTAACTTCATTGCAGTGTTAATGTCAGCCTACTTTTGACAATAAAGATTATTGTTATTATTATTATTATTTTTTTTTAAAATAATTTTTATTGAAAAATTTTGTATTTATACTACAACAACGAACCGTAATAAAATACCAACAATAACAATAATGATAGCAATCATAAACATTCGCCCATCCTCAATGAACAACAAAACATATTAACAGCAGCTTAAATTAACACAATGCTAAGTTACATCACCATAGGAAAAGTAGAAACAATAATAAGGAACACCCCCCCCCCCCCCCCCCCCCCCCCCCCCCCCCCCACCCCGGTTGCTGCTGCTATTGACCAAGATACCTATCTCTGAGCCAGGAAGTCCAGAACAGGCTGCCATCGTTTATAGAACCCTTGTATTGATCCTCTCAGGGCAAATTTGACCCTCTCCAATTTTATAAATCCCGCCATGTCACTGATCCAGGTCTCCACACTGGGGGGCCTTGCATCCTTCCCCTGTAGCAGAATCCTCCGCCGGGCTACGAGGGACGCAAAGGCCAGGACACCGGCCTCTTTCGCCTCCTGCACTCCCGGCTCCACCGCAACTCCAAAAATCGCGAGTCCCCACCCTGGTTTGACCCTGGATCCAACCACCCTCGCCACCGTCCCCGCCACCCCCTTCCAGAATTCTTCCAGTGCTGGGCATGCCCAGAACATATGGCCATGATTCACTGGACTCCCCGAACACCTGGTGCACCTGTCCTCACCCACAAAGAACCTACTCATCCTAGTCCCGGACATGTGGGCCCGGTGCAGCACCTTGAATTGGATGAGACTAAGCCTCGCACATGAGGAGGAAGAGTTGACCCTCTCCAAGGCATCCGCCCAAGTCCCGTCCTCTATCTGCTCCCCTAGTTCCTCCTCCCATTTAGCCTTCAGCTCCTCCACTGACGACTCCTCCACCTCCTGCATAACCTTATAAATGTCAGACACCTTCCCCTCTCCAACCCACACCCCCGAAAGCACTCTGTCCATCGTCCCCCGCGAGGGCAGCAAAGGGAATCCCTCTACCTGTCGCCTAGCAAACGCCTTAACCTGCAAGTATCTGAACATGTTCCCTTGGGGGAGCCCAAACTTATCTTCCAGTTCCCCCAGGCCTCCCACCAATAAACAGGTCCCTCAATTTGCTGATGCCCGCCCTTTGCCACCCCCTAAATCCTCCATCCCTGTTCCCCGGGATGAACCGATGGTTGCCACCCAATGGAGCCTCCATCGATCCCCCTGTTTCCCCCCCGATGCCATCTCCACTGCCCCCAGATTCTTAGGGTCGCCGCCACCACTGGGCTCGTGGTAAACCTCTTAGGAGAAAGCGGCAACGGTGCCGTTACCAAGGCACCCAGGCTCATACCTCTGCAAGACGCCATCTCCATTCTTTTCCACGCCCCCCCCCCCCCCACCCCCCCCTGCCAATCACCCATTTACGCACCATTGACAGATTGGCCGCCCAATCATACCCCAAAAGGTTGGGCAGCGCCAGCTCGCCTCTATCCCTCCCTCGCTCCAGGAAAACCCTCTTCACTCTCGGAGTCCCATGTGCCCACACAAAGCTCAAAATACTGCTAGTCACTCTCCTAAAGAAGGCCCTGGGGATAAAGATGGGCAGGCACTGAAAGAGGAACAAGAACCTCGGAAGCACCGTCATTTTGACGGACTGCACCCTCCCCGCCAACAACAATGGCAGCATGTCCCACCTCTTGAACTCCTCCTGCATCTGATCCACAAGCCTGGTGAAATTATGCTTGTGAAGAGTCCCCCAGTCCCTGGCCACCTGCACCCCCTAAAACTCTCCCCTGCCCTCCTAAGCGGGAGCCTACCAATTCCTTCCTCCTGGTCTCCAGGGTGCACCACAAATACCTCACAATTGCCTAGATTTAGTTTATAGCCTGAAAAGGTCCCAAACTCAGCTAGCAGCTCCATCACCCCCGGCATCCCTCCCACCGGGTCCGCCACATACAGTAACAGATCATCGGCATACAACGACACCCTATGTTCCTCCTCACCCCGCACCAAACCCCTCCACCTCCCTGAATCCCTCAACGCCATCGCCAACGGCTCGATTGCCAATGCAAACAACAAGGGGGACAGGGGGCAACCCTGCCTGGTCCCTCGGTAAAGCCGGAAGTACTCTGACCTCCTCCCATTCGTGGCCACGCACGCCATTGGGGCCTCATATAGCAGCCTTACCCATCTAATAAACCCTTCACCAAATCCTAACCTCCCCAACACCTCCCATAAGTACCCCACTCCACTCTATCGAAGGCCTTCTCCGCATCCAGCGCCACCACTATCTCTGCCTCCCCCTCAATCGCCGGCATCATGATCTTATTATTATTATTAATGGTCAGATAATTCATTTTTGTTTTGCTGATATTTGTTTAGGGACAAACTCTGGACAGGATACCGGGGAGAATGACCCTGCTATTTTTCAGAATGTGCCGTGGGATCTCCCAACTCTACAAGAAACGGAGGAAGGGAATGGAGGCGTTTAATGTCTTATCAGAAAGACAGAGTAGTGATGCTTCATTACTGATTCCCTGACAGTGCGGCACTCCCTCAGTGCTGACCGTCTGACAGTGCAGTTCTCCCTCAGTACTAACCCTCTGACAGTGCAGCACTCCCTCAGTACTGACCCTCTGACAGTGCAGCATTCCCTCAGTAATGACTCTCTGACAGTGCAGTGCTCCCTCAGTACTGACCCTCTGACAGTGCGGCATTCCCTCAGTACTGACCCTCTGACAGTTCAGCACTCCCTCAGTACTGACCCCCTGACAGTGCAGCACTCCCTCAGCACTGACCCCTCTGACAGTGCAGTACTCCCAGAGTACTGACCCTCTGACAGTGCGGCACTCCCTCAGTACTAACCTTCTGACAGTGCGGCACTCCCTCAGTACTGACCCTCTGACAGTGCGGCACTCCCTCAGTACTGACCCTCTGACAGTGCAGCACTCCCTCAGCACTGACCCTCTGACAGCGCGGCACTCCCTCAGTACTGATCCTCTGACAATGCAGCACTCCCTCAGTACTGACCCCCTGACAGTGCAGCACTTCCTCAGTACTGACCCTCTGACAGTGCGGCACTCCCTCAGTACTGACCCTCTGACAGTGCGGCACTCCCTCAGTACTGACCCTCTGACAGTGCAGCTCTCCCTCAGTACTGACCCTCTGACAATGCAGCACTCCCTCAGTACTGACCCTCTTACAGTGCAGCACTCCCTCAGTACTGACCCTCTGACAGTGCGGCGCTCCCTCAGTACTGACCCTCTGACAGTGCGGCACTCCCTCAGTGCTGACCCTCTGACAGTGCAGCACTCCCTCAGTCCTGACCCTCTGACAGTGCAGCACTCCCTCAGTATTGACCCTCTGACAGTGCAGTACTCCCTCAGTACCGACCCTCTGACAGTGCAGTTCTCCCTCAGTACTAACCCTCTGACAGTGCAGCACTCCCTCAGTACTGACCCTCTGACAGTGCAGCATTCCCTCAGTAATGACTCTCTGACAGTGCAGTGCTCCCTCAGTACTGACCCTCTGACAGTGCGGCATTCCCTCAGTACTGACCCTCTGACAGTTCAGCACTCCCTCAGTACTGACCCCCTGACAGTGCAGCACTCCCTCAGCACTGACCCCTCTGACAGTGCAGTACTCCCAGAGTACTGACCCTCTGACAGTGCGGCACTCCCTCAGTACTAACCTTCTGACAGTGCGGCACTCCCTCAGTACTGACCCTCTGACAGTGCGGCACTCCCTCAGTACTGACCCTCTGACAGTGCGGCACTCCCTCAGTACTGACCCTCTGACAGTGCAGCACTCCCTCAGTACTGACCCTCTACAGTGCAGCACTCCCTCAGTACTGACCCTCTGACAGTGCAGCACTCCCTCAGTACTGACCCTCTGACAGTGCGGCACTCCCTCAGTACTGACCCTCTGACAGTGCGGCACTCCCTCAGTACTGACCCTCTGACAGCGCGGCACTCCCTCAGTACTGACCCTCTGACGGCGCGGCATTCCCTCAGTACTGACCCCTCTGACAGCGCGGCACTCCCTCAGTACTGACCCTCTGACAGTGCGGCACTCCCTCAGTACTGACCCTCTGACAGTGCAGCACTCCCTCAGTACTGACCCTCTGACAGCGCGGCATTCCCTCAGTACTGAGCCTCTGACAGTGCGGCGCTCCCTCAGTACTGACCCTCTGACAGTGCAGCACTCCCTCAGTACTGACCCTCTGACAGGGCAGCACTCCCTCAGTACTGACCCTCTGACAGTGCAGCACTCCCTCAGTACTGACCCTCTGACAGTGCAGCACTCCCTCAGTACTGACCCTCTGACAGCGCGGCATTCCCTCAGTACTGACCCCTCAAACCTCCTGATAAAAATCAATAAATGACTTCCACCTCCGAATGAACCGATCCACCGACACACTCAGGACAAACTTTACCATCTCCATCCTCAGGAATTATGCATGTCGCTCACCCACATCCCCGTTTTCTGTGGGTTCGTGTCCCACCATCCAAGCAAACTCCAGCTCCAAGCTATCAGGAAGGCAAAGGCCAGAACCGCGGCCTCTCTCACCCCCTGGACCCCCGGGTCTTCCGACACCCCGAATATCGCCCCCTCTGGCCCACGCTGAGGACGCATTCACCCTCCGCAGGACCTCTGCCCACGTCCCGGCCCCCAACTCCCCTCCCAGCTCCTCCTCCCACTTGCGTTTATGTCCCCCACCGGGGCCACCTCACAATCCATCTACTCCTTGTAGACCTCGGACACCTTCCCCTCCCATATCTCCGCCCTCGACAGTTCCTCATCCTGCAACCCCTGTGGCGGGAGCCCAGGAAAGGACGGACCTCTCTCCTTACAAAATCCCGAACCTGCAGGTTCTGAAAACTGTTCCCCCTGGGTAACTCGTACTCTTCCTGCAGGTCATCAAAGCGCGCAAATTGGCCCTGTATGAACAGATCACAAAATCGCTTGACCCCTGCTTGCTGTCACACACGAAACCTCACATCCAACCCCCACCCCCCTCCGCACACATATGGTTGTTGCCGATTGGTGCCCACACCGAGGCACCTTGCAGTTTCAAATACTTCCTCCCTGCTCCCCTATCCTGATGGCCAACACCACCACTGGGCTCCTGGCCAGCAAGAACAGCAGAGGCACTGACACCAAAGCCCTCAAACTCATTTCCCTACATGAAACCGCCTCCATCCAACCCCACGCCGACCCCTCCCCTACGACCCATTCCCTAACCATAGCGATATTCGCCGCCCAGTAGAAGGCCATCATGTTCGGAAAGCCAGCCACCCCTTCGTGCCCCCACTCCAGACCCCTCCAAACCCACGGGGTCTTCCCAGAGATCAATGCATTGACCTTCTTCAAAAACGACTTTGAAATGACAATTGGGAGGATCAGAAACACATACAGAAACTTTGTATTTTTACTATCCTCACCCACTCTGTAAGTAACAGCAACAACATATCCCACCTCTTGACATCCACTTTCATCTGCTCCACCAGTCCTGCCAGGTTTAACTTGTGCTGCTGCAAGGTAGTGCAGTGGTTAGCACTGCTGCCTCATGGTGCGAGGTCCCAGATTCAATCCCGGCTCTGGGTCACTGTCCGTGTGGAGTTTGCACATTCTCCCCATGTTTGTGTGGGTTTCACCGCCACAACCCAAAGATGTGCAGGCTAGGTAGATTGGCCACGCTAAATTGCCTCTTATTTGGAAAATAAATAATTGGGTACTCTAAATTATTCTTTTTCAAAACTTGTGCAGCTGTCCCCAACCCCGAGTCACCTGGATAGCCAGGTATCTAAAGCTTGCCCCCACCACCCTGAACGGCAGCTCCCCTAACCTCCTCTCCTGCCCTCTAGTCTCAATCCGGAACACCTCGCTCTTTCCCATATTCAACTTATACCCTGGAAACCGGCCAAACACCTTTAAAATCCCCCTGATGTCCCCGAAACTGATCATGGGTCTGAACTAAACAACAGGACGTCCGTATACAATGAGACCCTGCGTTCGAAGCCCCCTCGACCGCTCAATCGTCTCCAGTCCCTCAACGCCCTAAACGCCATTGCCAATGGTTCTATTGCCAAGGTCAAATGCAACAGGAAAAGCGGGCACCCCTCCGTCCTCCCCTGAGGCTGCCCAAAATACCCCAAACTCACCCCGTTCGTCCGTACACTTGCGACCGGCGCCTTATACAGCAACCAGACCCAGTCCACAGACCTCTTCCCGAACCCGAACTGCCCCAACACCTCCAGCAGATACTCCCACTCCACCCGGTCAAACGCCTTCTCCATGTCCATTGCCACCACTACCTTCACCTCCTACCCTCTGGAGGCACCATGATTACATAAAGCAGCCTCCTCATGTTCACCATCAACTGCCTCACCTTCACAAACACCTTTTGGTCCTCGCCTATCACCCCCGAGATGCAGTCCTCGATTCGCGAGGCCAACACCTTAGCGTCTATGTTCAGTAGTGATATTGGGCGGTACAACCTACACTGCTCAGGATCCTTATCCGTCTTTAATATCATGATGTGGCGATGCCAGCGTTGGACTGGGGTGAGCTCAGTAAGAAGTCTTACAACACCAGGTTAAAGTCCAACAGGTTTGATTCAAACACGAGCTTTCGGAGCACAGCTCCTTCCTCAGGTGAATAGCGAGGTATGTTCCAGAAACATATATATAGGCAAATTCAAAGATGCCAGACAATGCTTAGAATGCGAGCATTTGCAGGTAATTAAGTCTTGTCTGCTTTCTTGCACCTTTGTAGAAACTTAATGTCAGTGTCTATATCTAAGGCGGCCTGCAGAATGCGCGTCGACGTGAAATTGCCGAGCGGAAACTTATAGCCAAGTTCCGCACACATGAGTACGGCCTCAACCGGGACCTGGGATTCATGTTGCATTATATTCATCCCCCACCATCTGGTCTGGGCTTGCAAAATCCTGCCAACTGTCCTGGCTTGAGACAATTCACACCTCTTTAACCTGGGGTTACCCCTCTCTCTGGATCTGTAAAGACTTAATTACCTGCAAATGCTCGCATTCAAAGCACTGTCTGGCATCTTTGACTTTGTCTATATATATGTTTCTGGTACCTCTTCATTCACCTGAGGAAGGAGCAGTGCTCCGAAAGCTAGTGTTTGAAACAAACCTGTTGGACTTTAACCTGGTGTTGGAAGACTTCTTACTGTTCTTTAATATCAGAAAGATGGAAGCCTTTAACAATGTAGGGGGGAGTTCCCCCCTCTTCCTCATTATCAGCCTTCACCAGCAGTGGTTCCAGGCCCACTCCAAACCTTTAATAAAACTCCACTGAGAACGCGTCTGGCCCCGGGACCTTCCCTGCCGGCAACGTTCCCACACTGTCCATCACCTCCCTCAACCCAATTGCGGCTCTCAGTCTTTAGCCCGTCCAAATCTGCTGCATCCCTTCCCTCCCCGGCCTGGGGCTCCACGACTTGTATAGCCATCCGTAGAATGCCTCAAACATGCCATTCACCCCCTCTGGGTCCATCACCATCTTACCCTTATCATCCCTTACTCTGCCTATCTCCCTCACCGCCTCTTGCTTCCTCAACTGATGGGCCAACATTCTGTTCGCCTTCTGCCCTTACTCATATACTACCCCTCTGGCCTTCCGTAACTGCCCCACCATGTTCTTTGTGGACACTAGCCCAAACTCCATCTGGAGCCTTGGCCTCTCCTTCAGCAGCCCTGTCTCCAGGGCCTCTGAATACCTCCTGTCTACCCTCAAACTCCCGTCCACCAGCCTAGCCATCTCTGCCCGCTCTCCTTTCTCCGTGTGCAACCGAATTGAGATAAACTCCCCTGACCACCGCCTTGAGTGCCTCCCACAGCGTAGTGGCCATCACCTCCCCCATGTCGGTTAGCTCGAAGTACCCCTGAATGGCTGCCTTCATCCGCTCACACACCTCCTTATCCACCAACAGCCCCACATCCAGTCCTCACCCCCCCCCCCCTCCCATCCACTCGCAAATCCACCCAGTGTGGCAGGTGGTCAGACACAATCACCGAATACTCTGAGTTGGCCACCACTGCCAGCAACGCCTGGTTTAACACCAAAAAATTAATTCTCCAACCTCCCTACCTCCCCCAGCTCCCCTCCCCCTCCTAACCATATGCCCCTAAAGACTAACAAAAGGTGCACTGACCCTCGATGCACCCCCATGAAAAACCCTCCCTCCAAAAAACCCCAACATCAAAAACTTTAAGGAACACACAAACTCCTCCAAAGTTCAATGTCCTCACTCTCCTCACCGTCCATTGTCCCTCATAAACTTCATCACCTCCTCTGGTGTGCCAAAATAATATTCTCGCTTCTGGAAAGTCACTCACAGGCGGGCCAGATACAATACTCCAAACTTCACCCCCTTTTTAAAGAGGGCAGCCTGGACCTTGCTGAACTCGGCGCTCCTCTTCGCTCCCAGGTCTTGACACAGCAGCGGCCGGATGCTCTGCCTCACCACGCCACGTTTCTGCCTCAAACCGCCAGCGGGATTCTCCGTTACGCCAATCGGTCCATGGGGTTTTCCATTGTGGGGCAGCCCCACGCCGTCGGGAAACGCCCGGGCTGTCGGCAAACGGAGCACCCCGCCGGCGGAGAATCCCGCCCCAGATCTCTCTGTCTGTCAATGCCTAAGGTTTCTGCCATTTTCTGTTTCATTCCCACCTGTATTAGACCATCCAAAATGCATTTTGTATTTGTCCGGATTAAACACCATCTGCCATTTCTCTGCCCAAGTCTCCAATTGATTTATATCCTGCGGTATCCTCTGACAATCCTCTTCACTATCCGCAACTCCATCAATCTTTGTGTTGTCCGCAAACTTACTAATCAAACCAGCTACATTTCCCTCCAAATCATTTAAATATACTGCAAACAACAAAGGTCCCAGCACTGATCGCTGCAGAACACCACTCGTCACAGCATCTGTATCCATCTTCCCAGCTCACCTCTAATCCCGTGTGACATCACCTTTTTAACCAAAGACCTTACCAAAGGCTTTACTGAAGTCCATGTCTGTGCGGAGTCTGCACGTTCTCCCCGTGTGTGCGTGGGTTTCCTCCGGGTGCTCCGGTTTCCTCCCACAGCCCAGAGATGTGCAGGTTAGGTGGATTGACCACGCTAAATTGCTCTTAGTGTCCAAAAAATGGTTTGGTGGGGTTACTGGGTTACAGGGATAGGGTGGAGGTGTGGGCCTAAGGAGGGTGTTCTTTCCAAGAGCCGATGCAGATGTTATGGGCCGAATGGCCTCCTTCTGCCCTGTAGAGTCTATGATTCTATATAGACAACATCCACTGCCTTTCCTTCAATGATCATCGTTGTCTCTCCCTCAAAAGATTCCATCAAGTTAGTGAGACACGACCTCTCCTTCACAAAACCGTGCTGCCTCTCGCTAATAAGTCCATTTGTTTCCAAATGTGAGTAAATCCTTCCCAGCAATGGGAACAGCTTCTCCCTCTGTCCAGACCCCTCGTGATTTTGAATGCCTCTATCAAATCTCCTCTCAACCTTTTCTTTTCCTGGGAAAACCATTGCAATTTGCCCAATCTAGCCACGTGACTGAAGTTTCTCATCCCTGGAACCATTCTTGAGAATGTTTTCTGCACTCTCTCTCTTCAAATCCTTCCTATCATATGACACCCAAAATTGGACACAATAATCTAGTTGAAGCTGAACTAGTGTTTTATACAAGGTCAACATAACTTCTGTGCTTTTGTACTCTTCCCTCCATTGATAAAATACAGTATTAATGACTCCCTCTCAATCTGCCCTGCCATCTTCAATGATTTATGAAATTTATACACCCTGTTCCCTTTCCTCCTGTAACCTTTTTATGGTGGTACTCTATTTTATATTGTCTCTGTGTGTACTTCCTGAAAAATCAATCACTCCCCAATCCTCTGCTTAATTTAATCTGCCCCTTATCCAACTTCATTGAATGACGGAGCGGACTTGATGGGCCAAACATCTTAGACTTGATTCTGCTCAAACATCTTATGGTCTTATCATTCCAAGCTAGCTATGTTCTATTCGAGTTCTATACTATCCTCCTCACAGTTAAAAAACCCTTCCGAGCTTCATATCGCCTGGAACATATATCAGCAAAAGCAGGGGTCCCAACATCAATCTTTTTTGAACAAGGTTGTAAAATTTTCAATTCTCTAATAATCTCCCACAGCTACTGAGTCTAAAGAAGTTTGGGAAATGATGGCCAGTTCTTCCACAATTTCAACTCTAATTTCCCTCATAATCTTCAGATACAGTTCATCAGGTCCTGGTGCCTTATCAATTTTAGGTAATACCTTCTCAATTTTAAATATTTCTTTAAAATTTTTTTTAGAGTACCCAATTCATTTTTTCCAATTGACGGATAAATTAGCATGGCCAATTCACCTACCCTGCACATCTTTTTGGGTTGTAGGAATGAGACCCACCATTATCTGTGTAGCATCTTCCTTCTTGGTAAAGACAGATAAAGTAGCCTTGCAATGTCACATCTGTATTCCTTGCCTCCATATGTAAATCCACTTTCTTGTCCCTAATCGACCCACTCCTTTTATTACATTTTTACTATTTAGGTGCCGACAGAGTTTCCAGTCTTTTTTCACTTAAAAGTAATTAACTAAAATAAAGATGCAGGGTCAGGCAATGCGTTGTACGTTCATGATGTGGGAGCTGATGGACCCTATTGTGGCTCTAACTTTCCACATCTGTAGCAAGTGTTGGCTGCTCGAGGAACTTCCCCTCAGAGTTGATGAACTGGAGTCTGAGCTTCGGACACTCCGAGGGAAGCAGAAAGTAGGAAATAGGGATCCTGTAGACCAGTTAGTTTAACGCCTGGCATTGGGAAATTGTTAGAATCCATACAGGATTAATCCTGGGGGACTGGAGAATTGCAAATGTGACACCTTTGTTTAAGGGGCAAAGGATAACCCAGGAAACTACAGACCTGTCAGCTTGACATCAATAGTGGGAAAACTGATGGAAGCCATAATATGGGATGAGATAAATATACACAGAGAAAAGTAAGTTTCTAAAAAAATACTTTTATTAAGGCATTTATAATTTTAACAACTTTAACCACAAGGTATCAAAATAGAGAAAAATAAGTTAATACCAGACAGTCAACATGTCTTTGTCAAGGGCAGGTCATGTCTAATACATTTAATTGAGTCTTTGATGAAGTGCTACATGGCAGTGGATGGGGGTAGTGCCCTGGATGTTGTATATTTTGACTTTCAGAAAGCATTTGATACGGTGCCACATGGCAGGTTGGTTAGCAAATTAAAAATGTTTGGGATTTGTGTTGCTTATTTGAGGATGGCTGGCGTAATGTTCACAAAGACCAGAAAATAGCTTTAACTTAAACAAAGCTATAAATTTATTGAAACTATTAATTTGGATTCGACACATCCTCCTAAATAATACACAGTTGACTATTAACAATCAAACTACACTCATCTACAGCTAATCTTAATACTGATATAAACTATGATCTGCTCTCACTCACACTAATTGTACTTCTGACTCTCTCTAGCTAACTTCTGCACACAATCTTCCCCAAGGCTTAGCATCACTGCCTTATATACTTGTAACTGTAGCTCCCTCTAGTGGCTACTCTAGACACTTCATTAACCCTTGCAGTTCTTATAGTTATGATAATACCACATCAACCTTTCTTTGTAAAAGAAAATGATGATAACTTTATTTGTGATATTTTCTTTAACCATTACATTCTATGTGTGAATCTGACTAGCTAGTATTCATCAGAAACTTGATATTTTCTGTACATTAATTCATAAATTACAGTTACATCACTTAGACGATAAAATGATTTATTATACAGTCATCACAAATTAAGTCTTTCAGGCAATCTTCTTCTTCTTGTGGATCTTCTTAACGGCGCCTTCAAGGTATTTAATTCCTCTGCCATATCTTCTTGCTGTGTTGTTGTCATTGTTGTCAATGTCCTTGAAGATATTATCTGGATCAATAACATTCTGAGGTTAAGGTTGAGCATTATGTTTGATGCATAACAGTGTTCTTCTGTTCCTTCTAAACAGCGACCCCTGTTGGGTTTTTACTAAGTCTGACCTTGGTGCGACTTGTTTCAGAACTTTTGCGACGTGGGGTGCCACCCTCTTTACAGGATTCTGAATCCGCACAAAGTCATCTTCGCTTTGTGCAGATAGAGATCTGGTTTGTTTATCACAGTCTTCTGTTTGCTTCTTTTTCTTTGATGTGATACGCTTGTGTATCTCTTGATTATCCATGTCTGGAATGATGATCTCAGGTAAGGGGGTGCAAAGTTTTTAAAAAAATTTAGATTACCCAATTATTTTTTCCAATTAAGGGGCAATTTAGCGTGGCCAATCCACCTACCCTGCACATTTTTGGGTTGTGGGGGCGAAACCCACGCAGACACGGGGAGAATGTGCAAACTCCACACGGACTGTGACCCAGAGCCGGGATCGAACCTGGGACCTCAGCGCCGCGAAGCAGCTGTGCTAACCACTAGGCCACCGTGCTGCCCTTGGGGGTGCAAAGTTAGCATCTGAGCAAGTGATAATCCAGTTGACAATGGTGTTGCTCTGTACGCTAACAACACCAACAAAAGAGCTTGATTATCATCCATCGCTTTGTGAGACAATTTCTTTATTATTCCTCCTCCTTTCTTCACTGTGGTCAGAAAAATGGAAAGGTAACTTATGTAAGGGGAGAGAAACCTCAGAGTGCTTCGATGCAGAGGGATCTGGGTATCCTCATACATGAACCGCAAAAAGCTAGTATGCAGCTGCAGCAGGTAATAAAGAAGGCAAATGGAAGATGGCCTTTATAGCGAAAGGAATAGAGTGTATAAATACAGAAGTGTTGCTGCAACTGTACATGGCATTGGTGAGACCTGACCTGGAGTATTGTGTACAGATTTGGTCCCCCTATTTGAGGAGAGATGTAATTGCATTGGGGGCAGTTCAGAGGAGGTTCACTACATTGATTCCAGAGTTGAGGGATGTGCCTTATGAAGAGAGATTAAGCAGTTCAGGCCGACACTCTTGTTCCGAAGAATGAGAGGGGATTTAATTGAGGTTTAAAAGAGATAATAAAAGGTATTGACAAAGCAGAAGAAGAGTGGAGGTTTCCTCTTGTGGGGCAATCTAGAACTCTCTCCTTTAATGACAGCTCCATTTTCCAGTCACTGTTTTCTTTTCCAACCTTTGATTGCAGTTTTTCTGGGTCAGATTCATATTTATCCCATTGATGCGGGGGTCGGAGAATCCCACCCGGGGACTCTCGTGTCTATCAGATATCAGTCTGAATCTGCCTTGAAAATTCAATGACCCAGACTCTACTGCTCCCTGGGGAAGAGAATCCTACATACTGACCACCCTCTGAGAGAAAATAAATCTCCTTACCTCTGTCTTAAAAGACGTACCTCTTATTCTTAAAGTCTCTGTGCGCTTTCTCAAAATTTTAATCATGCACATGACTGAACACTGGGCGAGGGAAATTATTTCAGTGGTGATATAACTTTCTGAATGAGGAAGAAAAACAATCAGTGTGACTTACCGTTCTCGTTGTGCCCGCCTGGTGATGCGACGAGGTCATTAAATCTCACGATAGGCCTCTCGCGGGATTCACGGTGCTCGATACACCTCGTGAGATCTAACGAGATCCCACAAGTGTGGTGATATGCATCAATGTAGATACACAAGGGGTTAATGTAAGTACACGCAGACTAGCTAGACACTAGAGGGAGAACCAGAGGTATGGCACACAGACATTCAACCAATAGGTCAGTAAGATAGGACACGTCCAATGGACATTCACGATACACACAGAGGTGACACTGCCACAGGAGGGCATTACACCAACCCATATAAAAAGGACACAGCACATATGATCTTCCTCCTTCCAGTGGAGACACTCAGTGAGTACAGACACAGGGTTGATTGAACATCACACCCACCACGTGGATTGTAGCAGACTGGTTCGTCAGTCTGAGTAGCTATAGAAGGATTAACAGTAGAGTCGAATCCAAGTAGGAGAATTGTTAATAGTTTAATAAACGTGTTGAAGCTATCTCCACGTCAGAACCTTCCTTTGTCGGACTGCACATCAAGGAAGCAGCTTATCCTACGTCAAGAGCATAACAAAACATCTCTGGTGCTCCCTCTAGTGTCTAGCTAGTCTACGTGTACTTACATGAATCCTTTGTGTATCTACAGTGATGCGTATCACCACAGCGAGCAGTCGGGATCTGGATCTCACCCTCAATGGGCAGGATCCACATTTGTACATTCAAGTGAGGAGTTAGTCGGGCAGCACGGTGGCAGAGTGGTTAGCATTGCTGCATACGGTGCTGAGGACCCGGGTTCGAATCCCGGCCCTGGGTTACTGTCCGTGTGGAGTTTGCACATTCTCCCCGTGTCTGTGTGGGTTTCGCCCCCACAACCCAAAAGATGTGCAGGGTAGGTGGATTGGCCGCGCTAAATTGCCCCTTAATTGGAAAAGGTAATTGGGTACTCTAAGTTTAAAAAAAAAGTGAGGAGTTAGTCTCATTTGAATATGTCAACGTCAGGGTTATCCAAGGCTTGAGATCGAACAGCCTCACCTCGGAGACCCCGTCACGGCACCGTTTAGTTCTGGCATGCCGGCACTGGGGGGGGGGGGGGGTCTCTCCCAGATGTTTGGAGGCCCTAGGAGGTCAGGCTCTGGGAAAGGTGACACCCTGGAACTCCTGATGCCACCTGGCCCCTTGGCACTGCCAGCCTGGCACGAATGGCAATGCCACGGTGCCAGGATGGCAGTGCCAAGGTTCCCATCTGTCAGGGGTCGGGTCCTGGGGTGCCCTGCCCTTATGAGGGGAGGCTCGAGGACCATCTAATTGGTCACTTGGGGCATTGGGGGGGGCGAGAGACGTGGTGGGTGGGGGGGAGGTGAGAGATCGGGACGTCAGTTAAAAATGGTGCCCCGATCTCTTCCTGCATTGGGGAGCTGAGCTCGTTAATGCTGGAAATGAGCGTCAGTGCGGCCTGCCCGGGGTGTTCCTTACTGAGGCCGGAGAAAGAAGCAGAGTCTCGTTTAACAATGGGGTCGTTCAAGGCAGCGCCGGGAAACACCTCACTATAGAACCATAGAACCATAGAACAGTACAGCACAGAACAGGCCCTTCGGCCCTCAATGTTGTGCGGAGCCATGATCACCCTACTCAAACCCACGTATCCACCCTATACCCGTAACCCAACAACCCCCCCTTAACCAGGACACTAAGGGCAATTTAGCATGGCCAATCCACCTAACCCGCACATCTTTGGACTGTGGGAGGAAACCGGAGCACCCGGAGGAAACCCACGCACACACGGGGAGGACGTGCAGACTCCACACAGACAGTGACCCAGCCGGGAATCGAACCTGGGACCCTGGAGCTGTGAAGCATGTATGCTAACCACCATGCTACCGTGCTGCCCCTGCCCAAAACGGGACTCTGGTTTTTTGCAAATTAAATCACGGCCCATGAAAGTGAAATGACACAAATAAAGAGAGGGAGAACGAAAAATAAAGAAAAGAGAAGAGGAGAGATTGGGTAGAATCTGCTCAGCCCTGCTGAGGTAGTTGTTGACATGGGGCGGGGGGGGGGGGGGGGATTTAAAACCTTGTGGTTTGGGTTAACTTCCCGATGTATTCCTGCCCCCAGAGTGAGACTCAGAGGAGGATGTGTGACCCGCCCAGCAGAGGTGAGTAACTGGGAGTTTCCAAGCTGCCAGGACAGGCCTGAAGCCTCCAGAGATTGGTGGTCAATCTCCAGGACACCGCTGTGTGAAACCCTGGAGAGAAATCATCGATCGGATCATTGGAAAAATACTGTTTCTTTTTCATTGTCTTTGAATATTTCTCTTTCAGATATAAAAATATTGAAAATCGTTCAATTTGACAATGTGTCTTGTTGCTTTCCAATTGGAGTAGGAAAGGCAGGAGGTCACAGGGATGATGTGTAGATTGGCTAGTGGCTGGAGCGAAGGGACAAGTCCCGTGATGTAACCTCCAGGAATACATCTGATCACAGTTGGCAACCCTACCAGTAACCAGTTAGGCCAATTAAAACCTACTTAGGGACAGACTTCAGAAAGCAAGAGTATCCTGCCAGCCCGCTTCCACGAAAGGCCACCCCCACTCTCCGACCCGACTCCAGCTGAGTCTAGAGGCCACAGCGCCAGGGACCCGGGTACAATTCCGACCTCGGGGGACTGTCTGTGCGGAGTCTGCACATTCTCCCCGTGTCTGCGTGGGTTTCCTCCGGGTGCTCCGGTTTCCTCCCACAGTCCAAAGATGTGCAGGTTAGGTGGGGATAGGGCGGGAGAGTGGGCTCTTTCAGAGGGTCAGTGCAGACTTGATGTGCCAAATTACCTCTTTCTGCACTGCAGGTATTCTATTAATACTGTTAGACGGCACGTGCCTGTGTGAGAGACACAGCTTGGCAAATTTAACACGTTTATGTGTTGGTGTATAATTGAGAACAGTGACTTAGGTACTGTGGCCAGAATTTTCAGGATGGCAGATGCCAGCAGGCCCGATGCCATTTCACACTCTAATGAGCATTGTTTGGCAAAAGGCAGGATCACCCATCACCAGGAGCAAATCCTGCCTTGGAGAGCTGTCGGCCAATCTGATTGGCTGGCAGATTTCCAGTCATTCCGGAACCAGCACTGCGGTGGCCAGAAGAGGCACTGCAGATCGCTGCTTGGAACTCCATGCCGGGAACGGGAAGACAGATAAATGGCAGGGGTCAAGGCCTGTGGGGTCTCAAGGGAACAGGTTGAGGGGTGGGGGGAGGTCTGGAGGTTCCTCGGGCCTCATGGGTAGGTTACCCCTAGTCGGAAGGGACTTTACTGCCTGAGATTGAACTCAGTTCAAATTGAAATGAAAATGAAATGAAATGAAAATCGCTTATTGTCACGTGTAGGCTTCAAATTAAGTTACTGGGAAAAGCCCCTAGTCGCCACATTCCGGCACCTGTTCGGGGAGGCTGGTACGGGAATCGAACCGTGCTGCTGGCCTGCTTGGTCTGCTTTCTAAGCCAGCGATTTAGCCCTGTGCTAAACAGCCCCTGTATTGTATTTCCCCTCCTGATCTATCATCCGCCTATCAGCCTACAAATTGAGGTCAGGCAGCAAAGACCCTTCAGTGGCCATGGCCGTACAGTGGCCACTTAAGGGCTTTAATTCGGACAGGGTAAGGGTTCCCATCTGAAGACATGCCCCTCCCGGCATAAAGTTGCAGCCAGGATGGGGTGGGCATGATCCTGCAGGGAATACCGACCATGGTATTTTACACTCCCCCCCCCCCCCCCCCCCCCAACCTCTGCCGGGAAGTGGGTTGAGGGAGCGTAAAATTCTGGCCTACATTTTAAATCTCTCCATGGCCTCACCCCTCACTATCTCTGAAACCTTCTCCAGCCTTTAAACCCTCAGAGTTCTCTGCGCTCCTCTAAGTGAGACCAATTATGCACATATCCCATTTCCTTCATCTAACCCTTTGTTGTTGTGCCTTCAGCTGCCTGGGCCCTAAACTCTGCAAGTCCCACCATAAACCTTTGCAGCTCACTCTCCTTTAAGATGCTCCTTAAATACTATCTCTTTGACCAAACATTTGAACACCTGTCTTGATATCTCCTTACGTGGCTCAGTGTCAAATTCTGTTTGATTTGTGCTCCTGTGAAACTCTTAGTGGTGTTTTACTATGAAAACGGCGCTATATAAATGCAAGTTGCTGCTGTCCAGTTTTGGCTATCTCTGGTATGGTGAGCCCAGCCTAACCTCCTGTATCAACCCTGGCCGCCAGCCAAACTCCCCTTTCTCCGCCTGCCTGTCTAAACCTGGGTCCATAAGGTGAAAGGACGCGATTTGAGCTAAGGTGCCACATTACCCAGACATTCGCTTCTCCCTTCATAAACCGAGTAATGATTAACACAGATCTACGTTTGAGTGAGAGCTGCTCACGTCTTAATGAACCAATTCAGGTCAGACTTAACAATGCAGATGGAAGAAAGGGCTGCTGGGTTCCTGATAGATGGAGCCTCTGGGGCCAGGGGCCTTGGCATGTCATCAATTAACCTGACACGTTTTGGATGTGTCACAGAATCCTGCTAATTAAGGAGTGTTCGATGGCTTATGTACTTTAGCCTCATTAGAACTCCCCATCTTGTCTTTGCAGTGAAATCACCTCATTCTCTCTGTGAAGCTCAGTAAACATCACTCGGCAGCTGAGCCCTGAAAAGCAGCTGGCATATTCCAGCAACGGAATTAACTCGACTGTAATAGGAACTGTTCTGAACATGAATGGGAGAAATCGTGTGACGCTCAGTCTCAGGGTTCCAGACCTGGATGGAAGGAAATCTGAGATCACTGAATTTTGGGCATGTTTCGTGTGGGAAAAGTTCAACAACAAAACCTTGCATTTATGTAGTGTCTTGAATGTAGTAAAATGACCCAAGGCATCCTTAGCCGCAGTATGAAATAAGATTTGACACTGAGCTATCAAAGCAGATAGGGGAACAAGGGATCAAAAATTTGGTCAAAGAGGTTTTAAGGAGATGACAAAAGAAAGTGCTGGGAAAACTCAGCAGGTCTGGCAGCATCCGTGGAGAGAGAGACAGAGTTAATGTTTGAAGGGTTTAAAGAGTGTCTCAAATGGCTATTAGAAAGTGGGCAAAATGTGGAGTTGGGCTGGAAGATGGGAATTCAATGGCGACAATTTCTGTTGCTCAATAATGCAGGGCAGTTGTAAAAAAGGCGCTTGGGAGTACCTTTCTGTTGTTTGTTCACTGTTATGTATGGAATTTACATAACTCACAGAACCTGTGTCCAAATTGGAGTCAGTGCTTGTGGAATCCATAGATTACAGTGTACTGTGCACGATCCATGAGGAGAGACCAGTAGTTGTGGTATATTTGGATTTGCAGAAAACCTTCGTTAAGGTGCTACACGAGTGGTTGTTACGCACGGTTAGGATTAAGGGTAATATATCAACATGGATTGAAGATTGGCTAAAGGACAGAAAACAGAGAGCAGGAATAAATGAGCCATTTTTGGGGAGGCAGAGGGTAAGTACTGGTGTGTTGCAAGGTATAGTGCTTGGGCCTCAGGTATTTACAATGACTTAGATGAGACCAATACAATATAACACTGATATACAAAGCTCGGTGTCGTAAACTGGGAGGATGAAAATGGATATAAACAGGTTAAGTGATTGGACAATGTGGTGGTAGATGGAGTATAATCTGGGGAATTATCCACTTTGACAGGAAGAAAGGCAGAATATTTTTTAAACGACACAAGATGAGTAGAAGTTGGTATTTGAAGGGACGTGGGCGTGTCATTACAGAAAGTTGATAATAACATTAACGGTAATATGCAAGTACAACGTGTAATTTGTAAGACAACTTTGGAAGTGTTGTAATGTAAGGAGCAGGTAGATTCTACACACAGCAATGTGATAATGACCAGATAATCTATTCAGTGATGTTGGCTGAGGGATAAATATTGGCCAAGTCACTGGGGAGAACGCTCCTGCTCTCCTTCGAAACTGTGCCAAGAGAATCCTTCACACTCGTGAGGGCTCGGTTAACATCTCATCACAATTGCAACGCCTACAATAGCTCAATATTAAAATGGGAATCTGAGTCTGGGTTTTATACTCTCGATATTCTGACTCGAGGTGAGAGAGCTAGACACTGAGCTACTGTTGCACCGTTTTGTCCAGGTTTTGGTTCTAGTCTTACTTTCCATTTGCTCGCTGTCCTCTCCTCTCATGGGAGGCCACACATCTGACCATGGCACAGGTTCACTATGCCCCCAATACTCCGAGTAGCTAGTTCACACGTTTGAGTTTGGACTGTCTTAGTGGACTATTCATCCATGATCGGCACTGAGCTCGAGCCCCACCTTCTCTGGGGAACTCAAGACCCACTATATGTCCATGAAAGAGATGAGGTGGGGAGAGAAGGGAGCGTTGCTGGAGAATATACTGAATTAAGAGGGAGAGAGGGAAAGCAAGGAGGAGGTGAAGGGAAAGAGGAGGTAGGATAGACAGGAGAGGGAGGGGTGGGAAGGCGAGTGGAAAGGTAGGTGGGGAATGGTTAGGTGGGGGGGGGCAGGGGTGGGGAGGTGAAAGGGAGGGGAAAGGGTGTGTTGGCTGCGAGATAGGGAGGGAGGGGGTGGGGAGGTGTTTGAGTAGGGGAGGTGAGGGGGCCGGGAGTGTGAGGGGAAAGGGGATGAGGCATTAAGTAGGTGAGGTGGGGTAGGGTGGGAAGAAGGAGAGCCTGGGTCAGTTTAATCTGTGGGTGAGAGCTTCCAAAGGTCTGAAACCCTCCCACGTCTATTCCATTATCTGAGAAAAGGGTAAGAAGGAACCTCTGTCCTCCAGAAGAAATGGTTTCTTTAAAAAAAAAAATTAATTTAGAGTACCCAATTAATTTTCCAATTAAGGGGCAGTTTAGCGAGGCCAATCCACCTACTCTGCACATCTTTGGGTTGTGGGGGCGAAACCCACTCAGACACGGGGAGAATGTGCAAACTCCACACGGACAGTGACCCAGAGCCGAGATCGAACCTGGGACCTCGGCGCCGTGAGGCAACAGGGCTAACCCACTGCGCCACCGTGCTGCCCTAGAAGAAATGGTTTCTAACCACATCACCCCGCCCCCAAAAATCCTGGCACCTTCCTAATGGCAATTCCAGATCCCGGAGGATTCCTACTTTTGGTTCCATGAAGTGAGTACAATGAGAGGAAGCACAGATGTGTGTGTGAGTGAGACAGAGATGTGAGCGTGAGAGAGAGACATGGATGTGTGTGTGAGAGAGAGATGTGAGCGTGAGAGAGAGACATGGATGTGTGTGTGAGAGAGAGATGTGAGCGTGAGAGAGAGACATGGATGTGTGTGTGAGAGAGAGAGATGGAGATGTGTGTGAGAGAGAGAGATGGAGAGATTTGTATGAGAGAGAGAGGGAGAGATGTGTATGAGAGAGAGAGGGAGAGATGTGTATGAGAGAGAGAGGGAGAGATGTGTATGAGAGAGAGGGGGAGAGATGTGTATGAGAGAGAGATAGAGAGAGAGCTGGAACACAGAGCCCGGTTACTAATATTCATACCCAGGCTTGAGTTCTGATTACAGATACTCAGAGCTGAAAACCTACCGCACTCCTGCCTTGATCACAGAGTATTTTTGTGAACACTTTTCGTGTGTTTTTCTCAATCTGTTTCTCTGTAAATGATGCTAATAGTCACAAACATTCCTGGAGTTTTCAGGAATTATGGTCACACACTGGTGTGAACAAAAACTGCGGGAAAAACCATCAGGAGAAAAGTACTTTTAAAAATGATTGAAAGGCACGTGGGCGTCACTGGCTGTGCCAGCATTTATTACCCATTCCAAAATGCCCTCTATTTCAGAGGGATTTTAAGAGTCAACCACATTGCTGTTGGCCTGGTGTCACATGTAGGCCAGGACAGGTAAGGATGACCGATTACCTTCAATGAAAGACGTCAATGAACCCAATGGATTGTTATGAGAAGTGACAATGGTTTTGTGGCCATCATTCGACCTTTATTTCCAGATTTTTATTGAATGCAAATTTCACCACCTCTTGTGGTGGGACTAGAATCTGGGTCTATAGACAGTGTCCTGATGCACTGGATTATTAGTCCAGTGATAATATCAATACATACGGCCTCCCCTACTGTTTACATAGAATGTATAGGACCGAAACACATCATTCGGCCCATCTAGTCAATGCTTGTGTTTATCCTCCCCTCAGCCAATCAGCTTATCCTTCTATACCTTTCCCCTCATGCATTTATCCTGCGTCCATCTGTGACAGTCAGTTCTTTTTTTTTGGAATAAATTTAGAGAACCCAATTCACTTTTTCCAATTAAGGGGCAATTTAGAGTGGCCAATCCACCAACCCTGCACATCTTTGGGTTGTGGGAGCGAAACCCACACAACACGGAGAGAATGTGCACACTCTACATGGACAGTGCCCCAGAGCTGGGATTGTCCCTGGGACCTCGGTGCCGTGAGACAGCAGGCCTAACCCACTGCGCCTGGTAGTCAGTTCTAACCAGCCTCTGGGTAAAGGAGTTTCTCCCCATTCCTCTCTTGGATTAATTAGTGACTAATTTCTAGAGAAAAGAAGCCAGTATTGATCAGTCTTCCGTGGTGGGACCGTTTGATTTGTCACTGGGAGCGCTGTGTGCAATCACTGTATGATGAAAGTTGCCAACACTTTTAACAGGGATTGTGGGTGGAAGAGGTCAGTGGGGATGAGGAAGATGATGTTGTTGTCCATCCAACCTGGTGTTTAAACATTGTCCTCCTACCTGCACATTTGCTGAGTGGGAAGTTGTACGGGGACAGCAGGCGGAGGTGGGGAAGCTTTGCTGAGCTAGTGCAGAGTGTTTGATACACAATTTCGCCCTGATCCTTTCCAAAAACTGCCAGGGAAATTTAAACTCATCAAATACTAATTCTGTGGGACTGTATTTCAAACTGACATATTTATGGATTCTTATTTTCGGAGCTGTTTTGCCATCTCAGAGCATCTGTGTGATTTATCCAGTGAACGGAGATCTCCACTCAGTCTTTCGAAACTGTATTCGGGTAACTATTGCTGAAGGCTTGAACTCACTGCTTTCCACTTTAATATGCGAAGCAGTTTCCCCTCTTATTCTTTTGTATTGAGTTGAAGTTGGGCTCGAAGCATTTTTATTGAAAGCCAACCTACCCATGGCAGTCAATCTGCCTGTGGGTGTGTTTTTGAGAGATGCCTGTTGGTTTAAATGTTGTCCTTTGACTTTGAAAGCTGCGATTCCTGCACAAACTGGCCAAAAGGGAGAGGCTCCTCCGCCTGTTCCAGTCAGCCCGCCCCCTTCCTCTCACCCCCTCTCCAAAATTAGCCGTAGACTTCTGAGGGAAGAGAGTTCCCGATTTCCACTCCCTTTTGTGTGAGGAAGTACTTAATAATAATCGCTTATTGTCACAAGTAGGCTTCAATGACGTTACTGTGAAAAGCCCCTAGTCGCCACATTCCGGCACCTGTTCGGGGAGGCTGGTACGGGAATTGAACCCGCGCTGCTGGCCTCGTTCTGCTTTACAAACCAGTTGTTTAGCCCACTGTGCTAAACCAGCCCCATACTTCCTGACATCACCCCGAATGACCTGTTACCAATTTAATTTTAAGGTGATGACCCTTGTTCTGAACACCCTCCCCCCGCTCCCCACCCCACCGAGAAATAGTTTCTCTAGTATCAATAGTATCACCCATAATCTTCTCTATTCAAGGGAAGAGCTGTCTAGGTTATGTAACCTTCCAGTATGATGTGCAACGAATTCCAGGATATCTGTTATTCTATTAAAAGTAAGGTTAGGGGGGGGTTGTTGGGTTACGGGTATAGGGTGGATATGTGGGTTTGAGTAGGGTGATCATGGCTCGGCACAACATCGAGGGCCGAAGGGCCTGTTCTGTGCTGTACTGTTCTATGTTCTATGTTCTATGTTCTAAACAAAGCCCCAAACCTCTCAGTTAGATTGCAGTCTGCAACTCACTCCCAGGTATCTATTATTATATTTATAAACCACATGAACCCCTCAATTAGACTCCTGTCTGTAACTCAATCCCGGGATCTGTTATTTTAAATATAAATCTCACAGAACCCCCTGATCACATTCCTGTCCCGGGTATCCATTATTCTATTTATAAACCTCCCAAACCACTCAATTAGATTCCAGTTTGTGACTCATTCCTGGGTATCTGTTATTCTTATTTATAAACCTCATGAACCCCACAATTAACCTCCTGTCTGTAACTCACTTCCAGGAATCTGTTATTTGATAGGTAAACTCCCCTGAATCCCTCGATTAGATTCCAATTTGTAACTCATTCCTGGGTATGTGGTCTATATATAAACTCCCTAAACCACTTGAATAGAGTCCAGTCTATGACCCATTCCTGGATCTGGTTTTCTATATTTAATCCAAATGAAGTCAAAACAACCTGGGCGGGATTCTCCCAGCCCTGGGCCAGGCCGGAGAATCCCGGCGACCGGGGCCACGCCTTCCCGACACTGGCACGAGATTATCCGCAGAGCAGAGATTCGGTGGCATTGGCGCGGGCGTGGTTGGCACGGTGCTGGTCGCGGGCCGCTCTACACGGCCGGCCCGCCGATTCTCTGGCCTGGATGGGCCGAGCGGCTGTAAGAAAAGAGCCGAGTCCCACTGGCGTCGTTCTAACCTGCGGGACCTGGCGGGACCTCAGCGTGGAAGGGGGAGGGGTGGGTCCGACCCTTGGGGGGGGGGGGGGGGGGGGGGGGGGGGTCCGACCCTGGGGGGGGCCTCCGATGTGGCCTGGCCCGCGATCGGGGCCCACCGATTGGCGGGCCGGCCTCTCTGGCTGGGGGCCTCCTTTCCTCCGTGCCGGCCCCTGCAGCCCTGCGCCATGTTGCGTCGGGGCCGGTGCATTGAAGGAGGCCGCTGTGCATGCGCGGGTCCCGCGGCGCACATTTTGCGCCGGGATCGGCAGCTGGAGCGCGTTGCAGATCCCGGCACGGTGAGTAAAAATGATTCTGTCACCCCAATTGTTTATTTCTACTCAAATATTACATGTACTTTTCCTCATCTCTCTCTCTCACTGAAAGACTTTTCTTCACACATCTGATCTGACAGGAATCTCATGTACCTACTGCGGCCGTGTAAAAATCCATCAAGTTTCATTGGTACAGCCAGACTGTAATGAGAAGCAATTTGGGTAGTTTGGACTGATTCTCTCGGTACCCATTATTAACCACACTCAAATCAGCAGCTGTTTCTATATTTGATCTCCACACAGGCAGCAAACCCTCACTCGTATCTTTGTCTAAATTTGCCTCCTTGTATTTTCAGCTTCTCTTTGAAATTCCTCCCAAAGCCTCTTTTGGGGACGAGAATCCCATGTCTGACTTTTCCCAGTGGCTATTTCTCCTTCACAAACCCAGCTTGATAGAAATAACTTACATTTAGGAAGCGCCTTTCACAATGGAATTTGGCCATTCATTGCCAATGGAGTGGAGCATCAAAGTTGGGGAAGTGCTGCTCCAACTGAATAGGACATTGGCGAGACTACGTCTGGAGCAACGAATAAAGTTTTGGTCCCCGCGAGGAAAGATGTTACAGCTTTAAACGCGGTTCAGCGAAGGTTCACTCGGCCGATTCCAGGGATGAAGGACTCGTTCTATGAAGAGAGATTTGAGCAGTTTAGGCTGATACTCTTTGGAGTACAGATGAATGAAACGGGATCTAATTGAGGATCACAAGGTGCTAAAGGGGATTGACAGGATAGACATCCCGTTGAACAGCCAGAGCGAGAGGCCATATTTTCAGGCTAAGGAGCGGCAAATTTAAAACAGAAATGAGAAGAAATTGCTTCACTCAAAAGGTGGTGAAACTGTGGAATTCTCTACCACAGAGTGTGGTGGATGACGGCACATTAAGCACGTTTAAGGAGGATGGATAGATAAGTTGTTAATTAGTAGCGGGATGAAGGGTTATAGGGAGCGGGCAGGAGGGGAGATCAGCCATGATCGTATTAAATGGCAGAGCAGGCTAGAGGGGCTGAATGGCCGCTTCCTGCCTCTAGTTCCCATGTTCTTATCTCAGGATATAGGAAACACTTTAGGAGTGTAGTCACTGTTGCAATGTTGGAAACAGAGCAGACAATTTATACACAGCAAGATCCCAGAAACAGCAATGTGATAATGACCAGATAATCTGTTTTTTTAAATGACGTTGATTGCAGGATAAATATTGACCAGGACACAGGGACAACACCCCTCCTCTTCATCAAAATACTGATCGTGGGATCTTTTATATCCACCTGACAGAGAAGACAGTTCTGACGATGGCAGCTCTGACATTGCGGCACTCCCTCAGGACTGCACAGGAGCCTCAGCCTGGAGTATATACTCCAGTCTCTGAAGTGGAGCTTGAACCCATGACCTTGTGATGCTGAGGTGAGAGTGGGACACACTCAGTCCCAGAATCATAGAACATAGAACATAGAACAGTACAGCACAGAACAGGCCCTTCGGCCCTCGATGTTGTGCCGAGCCATGATCACCCTACTCAAACCCACGTATCCACCCTATACCCGTAACCCAACCCTCCCCCCCCTTAACCTTACTTCCTAGGACACTACGGGCAATTTAGCATGGCCAATCCACCTAACCCGCACATCTTTGGACTGTGGGAGGAAACCGGAGCACCCGGAGGAAACCCACGCACACAGGGGGAGGACGTGCAGACTCCACACAGACAGTGACCCAGCCGGGAATCGAACCTGGGACCCTGGAGCTGTGAAGCATTTATACTAACCACCATGCTACCCTGCTGCCCTACAAGAATCGACCCCAAGACCTCAGGGATTGTTGAGGGTGACAGGTCCCTCGCTGCAAATCCATGTGGTGCTATTTAAACAACCTCCAACCCTCCCATAAATTTAGTGCACCCAATTATATATTTTATCCAATTTAAGGGGCAATTTCGCGTGGCCAATCCACCTATCCTGCACATCTTTGGGCTGTGGGGGTGAAACCCATGCAGACATGGGGAGAACGTGCAAACTCCACACGGACAGTGACCCAGGGCCGGGATTCGAACCCGGGTCCTCAGTGCCACAGTCCCAGTGCTAACCACTGCATCGCATGCCACCCCTCAATGCACCATTCTGGCAGGGCCTTAATCATCTCCGTTCCAGGACATCACTGCAGGAGTTCCTCAGGGTCCTGGACCCAACCATCTTCAGCTGCTTCATCAATGAACTTCCCTCCATCATAAGGTCAGAAGTTTGGAGATTTGCTGATGACTGCACAATGTTCAGCACCATTCGCAACTCCTCAGATACTGAAGCCATTTATGTCCATAATCAACAAGACCTGGATAGCATTCTAACTTCAGCTGATAACTGGCAAATTACATTCAAATCGCACTAGTGTCAGGTAATAACTATCCGTAACAGGTGAGGGTCCAATCATTGCCCCTTGACATTCAGTGGCATTATGGGCCAGCACGGTGGCGCAGTGGTTAGCACTGCTGCCTCACAGCGCTGAGGACCCGGGTTCGATCCCGGCTCTGGGTCACCATCCGTGAGGAGTTTTCACATTCTCCCGGTGTCTGCGTGGGCTTCCTCTCACAAGTCCCGAAAGACGAGCTGTTAGATGAATTGGACATTCTGAATCCTCCCTCAGTGTACCCGAACAGGCACCGGAGTGTGGCGACTGGGATATTTTCACAGTAACTTCAATTCAGTATTACTGTAAGCCTTCTTGAGACAATAATAAAGATTATTATTAATTGCCCCTTAATTGGAAAAAACAAATTGGGTACTCTAAATTTATTTTTAAAAAGGCATTAAATGGCATGACAATCACTGAATCCCCAACTGTCAACATCCTGGAGGTTACCATTGACCAGAAACTGAACTGGACCCAGCCGTATAAATACTGTGGCTACAACAGCAGGTCAGAGACTCAGAATCCTACAAAGAGTAAGTAACTCACCTCCTGACTCCCCAAAGCCTGTCCACTGTCTACATGACAGAAGCCAGGAGTGTGATGGAATATTCTCCACTTGCCTGGATGATTGCAGCTCTAACAATACGCAAGAAGCTCAACACCATCCAGGACAAACCAACCCTGCTTGTTTAGCACCCCTTTCACCTTATTAAATATTCATTTCCCCCCCACCAGCGACGAACAGTGGCAGCCGTGTGCATCATCCACATGATACACTGCAGCAACTCACCAAGGCTCCTTTGACAGCACCTTCCAAACCCATGGGGTTGGCTTGTCCATCAGCGGGATTCTCCGCTTCGCCGGCAATGCACTCACGCCTGGGGATTTCCCGACGGCGGGGGGGGGTGCCCACAATTGGCCAGCTGGCGGGACGGAGAATCCCGCTGCCGCCGGGCGCGCGCCGTACCAGAAAACGGGTGCGGAGGGACGGAAAACCCGCCCCCGATCTCTACCACCTAGAAGGACACGGGCAGCAGATGTATAGGAACAGCATCACTTAGAAGATCCCCTCCAAGTCACACACCATCTTGACTTGGAAATATATCACTGTTACTGGGTCAAAAGCTGCAACTCCCTCCCTAACAGCACTGTGGATGTACCTACACCACATGGACTGTAGCGGTTGAAGAAGGCAGCTCACCATCACCTTCTCGAGGAAATTAGAGACCGGCAATAAATGTTGGTTCAGCCAGTGTCACATACATCCTGTGAACAAATAAAAAAGCCATGGAAAGTCTGGGCTATTTGACCTGATGGGGCATCATGGATCAGGCTGACCCAGTATTCCTCTGGCCTCCACTCTCTGCACAGATCATTAAAGAGCCATTTGGAGAGAGGATACAAGCCGCAATCTTGTCTTTCCTCCTCCCCTGAAAGATCTTTTACTGACCATGGATTATTTTCCCAAGAGACCCCAACTGTCAGGGAAGTGTTAAATCCTAGCAACGCCGAATCTAACCAACCTCCAGCCCTTTTCAGATGTGATTGTTTTGCAGACAGGAGTCTAGCCCAGGAATGTCCAAATTAAGCCTGGAAACAGGTCCCTTGAGGAGGTCCCATTTCTTTTTTTGCATTTACGTTTCTCCTGGGTAATTCGGGAAGAGCTGTTCACGATACTGCTGCTTCATTGCGGTATGAGTCAGGAATCAGGACGCTGCTAGAGCTGTTAGCATCAGCAACTTGAGATTGATGTAATCTATTCATATGTCACCTTTCACAACGTCCATCATCGCAAAGATCTTACAGAGAATGAAATGGAGATCCAATGCCTATTTGGGTTTTGAAAAGCAATCATTACTACATGTCCAATCCAGCTTGCCGTCGTCATGTAACTTTTTGCCATGAGGGATACGCTGCAGGCAGCCATCTTACATCAAGTTAAAGACACAACAGGAGAGAGTCTGTAATCTTTGAGCTTGTAACAATCTCTGATGAATAAAAGCTGACAGCCACACAGATTCCTAGACGGGGGGACACACAGAGATAGACACAAAAATAAATGTACACACAAACACACACACACACACACACGGACACACAGGCGAATACAGAGATAAACATGTACACAGATACAGAGACAAGATGTTCTCAGTTCTGGCTCTCATCTATATTTTAGTGATTGGTCTGGGAAATTACCTGCTGTTGGGAGAATTCCCGGGTCTCACAAGGTCAGGCAGTGTAACAACTAACAGCTGATTAAAGTGATTTAGGCCTGGAATCGAATTTGGTCCCATGCCCCAGGGATATTGTTGATCTGAAATTCAAATACATCCGAGAAGACTCTCTTAATCAGTTCTACCAATCAGCGTGAGCGTTTCCAACACAACAGACTATCGATAAAGCTGCAAACATTTAGGAACTTTGAAATTAACATTTTATTTGCAAATTGCTTTTATTTGCATTTACTGAACAAGTTAAAATCTGTAAATAGTAAAGCTCCCTCTACACTGTTCCCATCAAACACTCCCAGGACAGGTACAGCATGGGGTTAGATACAGAGTAAAGCTCCCTCTACACTGTCTCCATCAAACACTCCCAGGACAGGTACAGCACGGGGTTAGATACAGAGTAAAGCTCCCTCTACACTGTCCCCATCAAACACTCCCAGGACAGGTACAGCACGGGGTTAGATACAGAGTAAAGCTCCCTCTACACTGTCCCCATCAAACACTCCCTGGACAGGTACAGCACGGGGTTAGATACAGAGTAAAGCTCCCTCTACACTGTCCCCATCAAACACTCCCAGGACAGGTACAGCACGGGGTTAGATACAGAGTAAAGCTCCCTCTACACTGACCCCATCAAACACTCCCAGGACAGGTACAGCATGGGGTTAGATACAGAGAAAAGCCCCCTCTACACCAGGGGTGGGCAAACTTCTCCGTGCAAGGGCCACATTCAGAAATTCACAATTTTAAAGGGCCGCATAGTATATTAAGTAAAATAATGACTTCACCCGGTTATGATTCTGGGCGCCTCATATAGAACATAGAACAGTACAGCACAGAACAGGCCCTTCGGCCCTCGATGTTGTGCCGAGCAATGATCACCCTACTCAAGTCAACGTATCCACCCTATACCAGTAACCCAACAGCCCCCCCATTGACCTTAGCCGCATAAAGACCTTTGGCGGGCCGCATGCGGCCCGCGGGCCGTAGATTGCCCACCCCTGCTCTACACTGTCCCCATCAAACACTCCCAGGACAGGTACAGCACGGGGTTAGATACAGAGTAAAGTTCCCTCTACACTGTCCCCATCAAACACGCCCAGGACAGGTACAGCATGGGGTTAGATACAGAGTAAAGCTCCCTCTACACTGTCCCCATCAAACACTCCCAGGACAGGTACAGCACAGGGTTAGATACAGAGTAAAGCTCTCTCTAGTCTACACTGTCCCCATCAAACTCTCCCAGGACAGGTACAGCACGGGGTTAGATACAGAGTAAATCTCCCTCTACACTGTCCCCATCAAACACTCCCAGGACAGGTACAGCACGGGGTTAGATACAGAGTAAAGCTCCCTCGACACTGTCCCCATCAAACACTCCCAGGACAGGTACAGCACGGGATTAGATACAGAGTAAAGCTCCCTCTACACTGTCCCCATCAAACACTCCCAGGACAGGTACAGCACAGGGTTAGATACAGAGTAAAGCTCCCTCTACACTGTCCCCATCAAACACTCCCAGGACAGGTACAGCACGGGGTTAGATACAGAGTAAAGCTCCCTCTACACTGTCCCCATCAAACACTCCCTGGACAGGTATAGCACGGGGTTAGATACAGAGTAAAGCTCCCTCTACACTGTCCCCTTCAAACACTCCCAGGACAGGTACAGCATGGGGTTAGATACAGAGTAAAGCTCCCTCTACACTGTCCCCATCAAACACGCCCAGGACAGGTACAGCATGGGGTTAGATACAGAGTAAAGCTCCCTCTACACTGTCCCCATCAAACACTCCCAGGACAGGTACAGCACGGGGTTAGATACAGAGTAAAGCTCTCTCTAGTCTACACTGTCCCCATCAAACTCTCCCAGGACAGGTACAGCACGGGGTTAGATACAGAGTAAATCTCCCTCTACACTGTCCCCATCAAACACTCCCAGGACAGGTACAGCACGGGGTTAGATACAGAGTAAAGCTCCCTCTACACTGTCCCCATCAAACACTCCCAGGACAGGTACAGCACGGGATTAGATACAGAGTAAAGCTCCCTCTACACTGTCCCCATCAAACACTCCCAGGACAGGTACAGCATGGGGTTAGATACAGAGTAAAGCTCCCTCTACACTGTCCCCATCAAACACGCCCAGGACAGGTACAGCACAGGGTTAGATACAGAGTAAAGCTCCCTCTACACTGTCCCCATCAAATACTCCCAGGACAGGTACAGCACGGGGTTAGATACAGAGTAAAGCTCCCTCTACACTGTCCCCATCAAACACTCCGAGGACAGGTACAGCACGGGGTTAGATACAGAGTAAAGCTTCCTCTACATTGTCCCCATCAAACACTCCCAGGACAGGTACAGCACGGGATTATATGAAGGAATAGAGAGAATCCAACACTTAGTTGGATGTCATGGTAAACAGTGAAGCTGGGAAGAGAAATATGTATTGGACATTGATAGGGCGAGTAAGTGGCTAAAACTGTGGCAATATAATTCAACAGAACGATCTTGAGGTCATCAACTTTGTAATTAAAGTTTTTCCTAAATTGTGAGAATGTTGGGGCACAGAGGAAGGGCACAGTTTGGGGCTCAAATATAAAAATCACTAATAGCCAGTGGGAAGATACAAAAAACATTAAAACAACAATATTTGATTGAATTGAATGAAGGATGAAGGCTGGAGTTTTCACATTCTTCCCATGCCTGAGTGGGTTTCACCCCCACAACTCAAAGATGAGATTGGCCACACTAAATTGCCGTTTAATTGTACCTTGTGTTGCCCTATTATGTATTTTCTTTTATTTCCTTTTCTTTTCATGTACTTAATGATCTGTTGAGCTCCTCGCTGAAAAATACTTTCCACTGTACCTTGGTACACGTGACAATAAACAAATCCAAATCCAATTGGAAAAAAAGAATTGGATACTCTAAATTTATTTTTAAAAGATTGAATGAGGGCTGGAGTACCTAGCAGACGGAAGTTATATTCCAGCAATGTGCAAGAAACTCAACACCATCCAGAACAAAGCGGCCAACATGTTCAGCACCCTACCCACCATCGTAAACATTCACTCCATTCACTGCTGAACAGTGGCAGCCGTGTGTACCATCTACAAGATGCACTGCAGTAACTCACCAAGGTTCCTTAGACAGCACCTTCCAAACCCATGACATCTACCATCTCGAAGGACAAGAGCAGCAGATACCTGGGAACCCCACCACCTGGAGGTTCCCCTCCAAGTCACTCACCATCCCGTCTTGGAAATATGCCGCCGTTCCTTCACTGTCGCTGGGGCAACATCCTGGAACAGTCTCTCTAACAGCACAGTGGGTGTACCTACACCATATGGGCTGCAACGGTTCAAGGCGGCAACTCAGCACTACCTTCTCAAGGGCAACTAGGAATGGGCGATAAATGCTGCCCCAGACAATAATTCTCACATCTGGTTTTGTTACTGTTATATAAAGCTTTGGTTAGATCGCATCTGGAGCAACCCTGTTCCTGGAGCTGGACAACAGGAAGGATCTCTTGACCTTAGAGCACAATGTAGGTTCACCACAGTGATACTGAAACTAAAAACATCATTGAAGGCTGCACAGAATCTCTTGCATTCACTTGATTATAGAAGACATTTCATTGAGATGTTCAAGACGATTAAAGGATTTGATAAGATCGAGGGAAATTATTTTCTTTGGTTGGGAAAGAGTCCAGAACAAGGGGCAGAACTTTAAAATTCAAGGATGACCGTTCAGGGGTGATGCAAGGAAGTGCCTGTTCACAGAAAGGGGAGATGAAATCTGGGACCTTCTCCTCAAACACTGGCGAGGCTGGAGATGAATTGAAAATTTCAAAGCAAAGATTGATGGATTTTTCAGCAGGTTTGGCAGGAAAGCGAAGCAGATTTAACATTTCACGTCCAGTGGTATTTTTCTTCAGAATTGCCCAGTGCAGAAGCCGCCTGATCTGCTGAGGATTTTCAGCATTTTCTGATTATTATTCAGATGTCCAGGACCCAGGATATTTTCCTTTATTGATAGATATTTGTTGGGTCAGAGTGTTAAGGATAACAGATCCACTGTGGTAGATGCTGCTCGGATACAGATTAGCCATGGTCTATGGTGGAACAGGTTTGAGGGGCTGAATGGTCTCCTCCTACTTTGACATGTTTCAGCTCAGACGAGGAGGTTGGAATGCTCTCATCAACAATAACACTCCCTAACATCTAACAAATACTGGCAGGAAGAACTTACATTTCTATAGCACTTGCCACAACCTCAGCATGTCCCAAAGTGTTTCACAATCAATGGGTGAACTTTTTGAATATATTCACTGGTTTCATGTGAGAAATGTAGCAGGCAATGGGCACACAGCAAAATCTCACAAACAGCAATCTGATACAAGATTCATCATTTCATTTTTGAACATGTTGTTTGAGGAATATTGCCCAGAGCGTCACACAGACCCCCCCTCCCGCCCAGCTCTCTGAACTAGAGCAAGGGAATCTTTTCAGAAAGGGTAGGTGGAGAAGTGGTTCAATGGTTCCCCCCAAAAATA
This sequence comes from Scyliorhinus canicula, assembly GCF_902713615.1. Classification (NCBI taxonomy): domain Eukaryota; kingdom Metazoa; phylum Chordata; class Chondrichthyes; order Carcharhiniformes; family Scyliorhinidae; genus Scyliorhinus; species Scyliorhinus canicula. The sequence continues at coordinate 4,328,279 of NC_052164.1, forward strand.
GCACTTCCAACAATAATAATCCCTACACCCTGTAAGGACTCCATCCCTTTCTCTCAGCTTCTTCGCCTCTGTCGTATTTGTTCCGACGATGCCACTTTCCCAAATGGTGCTTCGAAAATGTGTTCCTTCTTCCTCAACTGTGATTTCCCACCTACAGTTGTGGACAGGGCCCTCAACAGTGTGCGGTCCATCTCCCTCGCCACTACCCTCGCCCCTTCCCCTCCCTCCTGAACAAGGATAGAGTCCCCCTCGTTCTCATATTTCACCCCACCAGCCTCCGTATGTAAAACATAATCCTCCGCCATTTTCGCCAACTCCAGCGTGATGCCACCACCAAACACATTTTCCCTTCACTCCCTCTGTCAGCATTCCGCAGAGACCGTTCCCTCCGAGACAATCTAGTCCAATCCTCAACCATACCCAGTACCTCTCCCATTACCCATGGCACCTTCCCATGCAATCGCTGAAGGTGTAACACCTGCCCCTTTACCTCTTCCATGCTTAACATTCCAGGCCCAAAACACTCGTTCCAGGTTAAGCAGCATTTCACTTGCACCTCAGCTAATTTGGTCTTTTTCATTCCCTGCTCCCAATGTGATCTCCTCTACATCGGAGAGTCCAATCGTAGATTGAGTGATCGCTTCGGTCCACCTTCCTGTTGCTTGCCATTTTAACACCTGCTCCCATGCCCACATGTCTGTTCTTGGCCTCCGGTTAGGCTCGCTACAGCCTTTCAGTCTCAAAATCAAATTCAACAACTTCAGATGATTAGCTGTCCCCCACCTTGACCCCTATATCCCCCCCCCCCCCCCCCCCCCCCCATCTTATCCCCCCTTTCCTTACTCTCCCTACAGATGCTGCTGAGATTTTTCAGCACTTTCTCTATGGATTGGGAAAATAATGATCTTTATTATTGTCACAAGTAGGCTCACAATAACATTGCAATGAAGTTACTGTGAAAATTCCCTAGTCACCACACTGTTTGGGTACACTGAGGGACAATTCAGAATGCCCAATTCACCTGACCTGCACATCTTGGACTGTGGTAGGAAACCGGAGCACCCGGAAGAAACCAACGCACACACGGGGAGAACGTGCAGACTCCGCACAGACAGTGACCCAAGCCGGGAATCGAACCTGCGCCTCTGGTGCAGGAAGCAATAGTGCTAACAACTGTGCTACAGTGCCACTCACAATGAATTCACACCCACACCCAAACTTCCAAACCCACACCGACACATCCCCACCCACACCCAACCATCCCCACCCACACCGACACATCCCCACCCACACCCAACCATTCCCACCCACACCAACCCCTCCCCACCCACACCCAACCATCCCCACCCACACCCAACCATCCCCACCCACACCGACCCCTCCCCACCCACACCGACCCCTCCCCACCCACACCGACCCCTCCCCACCCACACCGACCCCTCCCCACCCACACCGACCCCTCCCCACCCACACCCAACCATCCCCACCCACACCCAACCATCCCCACCCACACCGACCCCTCCCCACCCACACCGACCCCTCCCCACCCACACCGACCCCTCCCCACCCACACCGACACATCCCCACCCACACCCAACCATTCCCACCCACACCCAACCATCCCCACCCACACCCAACCATCCCCACCCACACCCAACCATTCCCACCCACACCCAACCATCCCCACCCACACCCAACCATCCCCACCCACACCGACCCCTCCCCACCCACACCGACCCCTCCCCACCCACACCGACCCCTCCCCACCCACACCGACACATCCCCACCCACACCCAACCATTCCCACCCACACCCAACCATCCCCACCCACACCCAACCATCCCCACCCACACCGACCCCTCCCCACCCACACCGACCCCTCCCCACCCACACCGACCCCTCCCCACCCACACCCAACCATCCCCACACACACCCAACCATCCCCACCCACACACAACCATCCCCACACACACCCAACCATCCCCACCCACACCCAACCATCCCCACACACACCCAACCATCCCCACCCACACCCAACCATCCCCACACACACCCAACCATCCCCACCCACACCCAACCATCCCCACACACACCCAACCATCCCCACCCACACCGACCCCTCCCCACCCACACCGACACATTCCCACCCACACCCAACCATCCCCACCCACACCGACCCCTCCCCACCCACACCCAACCATCCCCACCCACACCCAACCATCCCCACCCACACCGACCCCTCCCCACCCACACCCAACCATCCCCACCCACACCGACCCATCCCCACCCACACCGACCCATCCCCACCCACACCGACCCTTCCCCACCCACACCCAACCATCCCAACCCACACCCAACCATCCCCACCCACACCGACACCTCCCCACCCACACCCAACCATCCCCACCCACACCCAACCATCCCCACCCACACCGACCCCTCCCCACCCACACTGACCCATCCCCACCCACACCCAACCATCCCCACCCACACCCAACCATCCCCACCCACACCCAACCATCCCCACCCACACCGACCCCTCCCCACCCACACCGACCCCTCCCCACACACACCCAACCATCCCCACCCACACCGACCCCTCCCCACCCACACCGACCCCTCCCCACCCACACCCAACCATCCCCACCCACACCCAACCATCCCCACCCACACCGACCCCTCCCCACCCACACCGACCCCTCCCCACCCATACCCAACCATCCCCACCCACACCCAACCATCCCCACCCACACCGACCCCTCCCCACCCACACCGACCCCTCCCCACCCACACCGACCCCTCCCCACCCACACCGACCCCTCCCCACCCACACCCAACCATCCCCACCCACACTCAACCCTCCCCACCCACACCGACCCCTCCCCACCCACACCCAACCATCCCCACCCACACCGACCCCTCCCAACCCACACCGACCCATCCCCACCCACACTGACCCATCCCTACCCACACTCAACCATCCCCACCCACACCCAACCATCCCCACCCACACCGACCCCTCCCCACCCACACCCAACTATCCCCACCCACACCGACCCCTCCGCACCCACACTCACTGCCTAACACACGCACATAGATACCCAAATATCAATAAACCCACAACTGACACACACACACACTCACACTTGCACACACACATATCCAACCTCACACTCAACCACAAATAACTACCCACACACCTAACCACCCACACACATAACCACCCACACACCCTCTGACACCCACACACCCTCTCACACCCACACACACCCTCTCACACCTAC